>NW_025541457.1:22500-32500 GCF_017591435.1 Portunus trituberculatus | reverse complement strand
TCTTAGCCAGATGGTAGAAAATTCTGAAGATTCAAGATTGTGGGCACGAGAGCAAGTGGTGTCGTTACGCACGTATGCGCAACATCCAGCTTTGGATTGAAAATGAGGATAGAGCAAGTAGGAGGGAACAGAAAAGGGCTGCTGTCAGTAGTCACAGACAACTGTGTTTCGGTTAGGAAGAGAAGATGAGGTTTAGTAGAGGAGAGGTGGTGTTCCACAGATTGAAAATTAGAACGAAGGCCACGAATGTTGCAGAAATTGATAGTGAAAGTATTAGATGAAGTGTCAAGACACCCAAGGTCGACAGCAGAGGGCAGTCCGACCTGGGGACATTTATGGTCCCTCCCAGAGGGGACTCCGAGGCAGGGCGTGGTGAAGCCATTATTAAATTTTGATTTGAAGAGAGTGTAAAAGTGTAAGGTGTTGTAGTGTAGTGTAGGAAGTAGTAGAAGTTGTCTTTAGAGGGCAGGCTGCAGCTGCTCAATTGTATAAATGAGACCACAAAGGGAACCGGGAAGAGAGGACACGGGGAATCACTCAGTCTGCAGCACTGCCTACATCCCCGTAAGTACCTCTCCTGGAGTATTCCACCGGGCGGCAGGTGACTACTGCCTACTCCAGCAGCAGTGCAGCAGCAGCAGCAGCAGTGGTGCAGCAGCAGCAGCAGCTGTGCAGCAGCAGTGTTGCAGTTGTTGTGGTGGTGGTGCAGAATGGTGGTGGTGGCAGTTGTTGTTGGTGGTTCAGCAGTGGTGGTGGTGGCAGTTGTGCAGTTGCAGTAGTGTTGGTATTGTTGGTAGCAGTTGTTGCAGTGTAGCATGTAGTAACTAGGTGCAGTGTTATCAGCAGTAGCAGTAGTAGTGTTGGTGCAATAGAGTTGTTGTTGTTGTTAATGGTTGTTGTTAGTAGTGTGTTGTTATTATAGTGTTGTGTAGTAGTTGTGTTGTTGTAGCAGCAGCATATGTATAGTTGTTAGTAGTAGTAGTAGTAGTGGTAGTAGTAGTAGTAGTAGTAGTAGTAGTAGTAGTAGTAGTAGTAGTAGTAGTAGTAGCAGCAGCAGTTGTTGTTGTTGTTGTAGAAGTAGTAGCAGTAGTGGTGGAGTCAGACAAAAAGGTGATGGAGCCTGGAGTGGGCAGTGTTCTCTGCACTGATCTCTCAGCTTTTACTTAGCGACAAGTAAAAGCTGCTTGTCACGTGAAGGGCGGCGCTTCACTTAGAGAAGATAAACTGAAACAAGTCACACATTCAGTCTAGGAGCCTCTCCCTCTCTCTCTCTCTCTCTCTCTCTCTCTCTCACCGTGGGGAGCGGCGCCGGTGTAGGCGTTTGAGACGACTCCCCCCGCGCATGACTCCCGGAGTTAATTGAAACTAGTTTCAAAGCACTCCCCAGTCAACTGAAACTGGTTTCATACGACTCCCCGTCAGTTTGAAATGACTCCCATTTTCAAATGTTCGTAAAAAGTCACACAATATATTTTAGAGACGTGCACACACATAGATACATCAATATATCATCATACATCAATACTACAAGGACCATACCAAATTCACACACGGGTAACTACATTGAAATGATTGCCTGTTTTTTTCTCAAGGTAAACTGATTGTGTTGCAGTATAGCCTTTTGGCTTATGTATATGCCACGTGTGCACACTGCCAAAGCTCGCCCACACACACACATTCAGCTGGAACATTTCGGCTGCTGCTAGTATCTCAGTTGTCGTCCCCCACACTTTATTTTGCCGCATTTCTCCTGCCTTCTGGTGCCCCGTGCTTTCAAGGAAATCGCATATCAGGCTCCTGACAACGGCGTGTTGCTCCTCATCCCCAGTTATGGCGAACGATAACGCACGGAAAAGGCAGTTTCCATCACCTACAATTGGCTGAACAGCAAGAGGCTCGCTGGTGTTCTTATAGCTCTTATTGGTTCTTCCAGATGGCCCTGATTTTTTCTTGAACACCAGACGTCCACCAGAGTTGTCACAGATTTTTCGCTGCGTAGCTTCAATCCACTTGGAGAAGTAACAAACTGCCATTACAATGGCAACATGACCGTCGGTGGACCTGAAAGAATACACATTTGTTAAAGAAATACACAGTTGTTAAAGAAATACACAGCGGCGGCAGTTTGCTGGTTGCTACAGGCCGGGACACACTTCAGCTGAGGATAGTACTATCCCCGCCAAGACGACCAGGGACAACAAGGCAGAAGTAGGACAGAGGCTCAACGGACAACGAGATCCCAGCGTGGAGGAAGATAAGGTGTTTTTGATTGGTACTATATTGATAACTTAATACCTAACTTATGGCTACCAATGCTATTTTTCCGTTCCATAATTTAAGTAATAGTGATCTGACTGATATTCTAAATGAAGACATAACTCATAACTATTCCCTAAATGTTATCCAAACAATGACATGTAACCCTGTTAAAGGTAATGATGATCATGCAATAGATGATTCACTTTTGAATAATATTCTTAACGAACCAAAGTGTAGTTATCATTTTAGTGATTCGGAACAGTTTGTACCCTTTAACGTAAGTAGAACTTCTCTAAATATCCTGTCCCACAATATTGGTAGTGTACCTTTACATCTTGACACTTTACTTGACTTAACTTCATTTGATATGAACTTTCCTATTATAGGCTTATGTGAGAGGCGTCCTAGTGATGATATCTGTGGTCATTATAAAATAAGGAATTATAATGGATATTTCAAAAACAAGAACACTAGTGGTGGTGGTTTAGCTCTGTACCTACACAAGATATACGAAGGCTCTCTCATGCACAACTATACTTTACAGTTACCCTATTTAAAATCCATATTTCTATCTGTTACACAACCATACAAGTTTGTTGTAGGTATACTTTACAGGCCACCGAATTCATGTATCAGTAACTTTTTGTCATTATTAGAACTCTTGGTTGATTTTATTAGTCGGTTACAATTACCGTGCTATATCTTAGGAGATTTTAATATAAATTTACTGGCTAAGGATGACTGTGTGCAAAACTTATCCGATTTATTTTATTCATATTCATTTTCACCAGTGATAACCAAACCAACAAGAGTTACTAAGTCGTCAGCCACATTAATTGACCACCTATGGACGAACGATGTAAATTATAATCTTAGCGGAATAATTTACTCATCAATCAGTGATCATTTCCCAGTGTTTAGCACGTTTTCTGCACCATCATTTCAAAAGTATTCGGATAAAATTATAACTAAAAGAATGATAAATGACAATTATATAAAAGATTTTACAGCTGAGTTGCAAGAATATAACTGGGCAGCAGCCATGACTAGCCCTTCTGTAGACGATTGTTTTGACATATATGTAACTAAATTCTTAAACATCTATAATAAACACTTTCCAATTAAAACATTCATAATCAAAGATAAATACAATAACAAGCCTTACATAACTCAAGGCCTACGGAAATCTATTAAGCAAAGACATGGCCTTTAACTTATAGTGCAACATTCAAAAAATATAGAAACACTTTAACCTCTTTAATTAGGATTGCCAAAGAAAATTATTATAAATCCAAATTTAAAGAAAATTTAGGAAATACTAAGAAGACCTGGAAGATGATTAATGATATGATGGGTAAAAAAAAGTCTCTGGGAAAATCCTAAGTCTCTCACTTTTCATGGCAAAACTATATCCCAGAGTAATGAGGTGGCTGAAGCTTTTAATGACTACTTCAGCACCATTGCAAACAGCCTTGTTACAAACATTCCTTCACCATCAGTGCCATTCACTCGTTACTTACCAGAACCGACTCCGTTTTCATTTTTTATTCAGCCAACTGTTCAAGAAGAAATTGAAAATATAATAAAACACTTGAAAGTAGCTTCGCCTGGCCATGACGATATAGATGTTAAAGTAATAAAAAAGTGCAGTAACATAATAACCCCATTTTTAACTTGCATAATTAATAGATCTTTTGAAGAAGGCACATTTCCTAAACATCTCCAGGTGGCCAAAATTGTTCCAGTGTTCAAAAAAAGATGATAAATTACTACATACTAATTATAGACCCATAGCTATCTTACCAACTTTTAGTAAAATATTTGAAAAGGTAATGGCCTCAAGACTCATGGATTATCTAACTCAAAATTCAATATTAACAGACCAACAGTTTTGATTTAGACCAAAGTATAGTACCGAATTGGCTTTGCAACAATTATGTCAATATATTCATGTTGCAATGGATGAAAAAACTTACAATATTTCAGTGTTTTGTGATTTAACTAAGGCGTTTGACACCATTTCTCACCCAATACTGCTTGAAAAACATAGAAACTATGGAATTCGAGGCACAGCTAACAATTGGTTTCATAGTTACCTTAGTGACAGGTTTCAATTCACTATATACAATAACCAGTCATCTTCTCGTAAAGCAATTGCATTTGGTGTTCCTCAAGGCTCAATATTATTTTTGATATACATTAACGATTTACCACGCTGTAGTGAAGTACTAAAATTTCTACTTTTCGCTGACGACACCTCAATATTACTCAAAGGTAAAAATATTAAAGATTTGTAGAAAATCATAGATGAAATGGTCAAGGTAGCAAATTGGATAAAAGTAATAAGCTCACACTAAATATCAAAAGACCAATTGTATGATAAGTCGACCCGTGATGTCTCGCCCACCCATACTAACTATAAAAATTGATGATATTCCTATAAACCAGCTCAGCAAAGTGAAATTCCTTGGAGTTACTCTTGATACCACCTTAAATGGAACTCTCATATTGATGCCTTGAAAACCAAACTTAGCAAAATAACAGGGCTATTGTTCAGGATAAGGAATCGGCTACCCATTGAATGTATAAAATTAATTTATATGTCAACGGTATATCCACATTTATTGTATTGTTGTGGTGTGTGGGGTGGAGCATGTAAAACTTTTATTGGCAGTCTTTTTCTTACACCGAAGAAAATGCTCCGTATTATATTCTACCGCCACCGTTATGATCACACTTCTCCACTCTTCACGGAACATAAAATACTTAAGCTCCATGACATCATAAAATCACAGACACTCATTTGTACATGCATCGTTAATTTTTTTCCCTGTACACTGTGACTTCCAACCAATAGCAAGAAACAGACAAAACCTCCGTATCCCGCTGTGCCGTACCAACCATGCACAGCAGTGTGTACTGGTGCGGGGCAGCAGGCTCTGGAATGCGCTGCCTCAAGATATTAAAGGCATCACCCAACGAGTCACCTTTAAGAAAAAGCTGAAAAGGACACTTCTTCATAACAGCCAACATTGATGATTATAACCTATATAGTAATGACTTCAGTACCTTATACTTATCCACTTGTCACTAACCAATATATCAATGTATGCCATTGTCAATATTAATATTGTTAAACATTTATATTTTGTATATTGTTATTCATTATTATGATCGTTATTATTCTTAGTGTTTATTATTATTGTTGTTGTTTATATTTATTATTTTTATTATTTTTGTTTTTTTAGTTTATTTTTATTTATGTTTATTGTATTTATGTGTGTATGTATATGTATATATGTAATATATATGTATATATGTATATGTGTGTGTATGTATATGTATATATGTATATATGTATGTATGTGTATATATATATATATATATATATATATATATATATATATATATATATATATATATATATATATATATATATATATATATATATATATATATATATATATATATATATATATATATATATATATATATATATATATATATATATATATATATATATATATATATATATATATATATATATATATATATATATATATATATATATATATATATATATATATATATATATATATATATATATATATATATATATATATATATATATATATATATATATATATATATGTATATATATATATATATACATATGTATGTATGTATGTATGTATATGTATTTATATGTATATATACATGTGTATGTGTATGTATGTATGTATGTGTATGTATGTATATGTATGGATGTGTATGTATATTATTGTTATTATTATTATTATTACTATTTATATTATTAATATTAGTTATTTCTCTGCAATACAAGATTTATTATTATTATTATTTTTATCATTATTTAAATTATTTTTAATAGTTATTTCTCTGTAATACAAGATTTGTTTCATTAATAATTCATGTATTATTAATGCTCATTCTTAGATTGCTAGCTATGATTGGTATATATATTTGATATTGTTACTAATGATATCATCATTAGTATACATTAGTATAAATTATCTTGACTTTCTAAAATTCATATTTTAATAGCTGACTCACAACACATACTCCTGCTCAACATACAAATAGTGATTGGTCCGTAGTAAAGCTTCGGCTTATCGGACCATAGGCTCTAAAATTGTATATATTTATATGTAATTGTCTTTTCTAAAGGCTAATAAACCTCTTGTATCTCTCTCTCTCTCTCTCTCTCTCTCTCTCTCTCTCTCTCTCTCTCTCTCTCTCTCTCTCTCTCTCATTTTCTTCGTTTCTTTTTTCTTTTATCTTTTCGCTCTCTTTTCTTTTCATGTTCTTTTCCCTTTCTAATCCCCCTCCTCCTCCTCCTTCTACTCCTCCTCCTCATCCTTCTCCTCCTCCTCCTTCTCTTTCTTCTTCTTCTTCCTCTTCTTTCTTCTTTCTTCTTTCTGCTTGTACTTCTTTTTCTTCTACTTCTTGAATATTGTCTTCGTCCATTCCTGATCTTCAATGGTGGTGGTTGTGGCGGTGGGAGCAAAGAGAAGCTTACTGAATACTTCACACCAATACCACATCTGCCCACAATGTGTGTGTGTGTGTGTGTGTGTGTGTGTGTGTGTGTGTGTGTGTGTGTGTGTGTGTGTGTGTGTGTGTGTGTGTGTGTGTGTGTGTGTGTGTGTGTGTGTATGATTGGTCAGGAGCAACAAAAAGATAAAGAAAAAAAGGCCTACCCAGTCGCCAGTCTCCTTACAGAGCCTATAGTTAGCCAAAGGACAGGGACAGATGTCTTGAAACCTCCCTCTTGAAGAAAGTCAAGTTATGGGAAGTTGGAAATACAGACACAGACAGGCAGTTCCAAAGTTTACCAGTGAAAGGTATGAAGGATTGAGATTACTGGTTAACTCTTACATTAGAGAGTCACTCTTCATCGTTGCTTCCTTCCATCCAGAAGAAAACGTGAAACTCTCTGCTCGTATTGACAGTCATGTATTGAAAGGACACTGGTGCTCTGCTCCGTGAGTCTGTTGTAGGAAGACTCCCTCTTTGGTGGACTTACGTGCCGAACAGTGCCTCGTACCTCACCACTGAAAACGCCAACATTTGTATAGATGGCTTGATAGTCTGTGCATCAGAATACACGACACCGCCACTTCAAGGCTGATAAGACATATATATATATATAGGAGAGGTGACGAGCATACTATTACATATATGAACTGTAAGTTCCAATATGCTGAAATGTATGAAAGATCTGCTGCGCGTCACCTGTCATAGTGAAGCAGTCAGTGACCACGCCCCACCAGCCCGCACTACGAGTATGTCAACTTGAAGGAAGTGGAGTGCCGTGCAGAGTGGCTGGGGTACCATGCTGTTCTCCGAACTCACATTCCTGCACACAGACTGGTAAGACTCGTGGTAATGGTGAACGCAGACTTGGATATTGGTGTTGATGTGAGCGCGACCCACGTGACCTAAGCGTGAGCGTAACGAGGGTGCGTGAAGGAGGATCAACCGCCCAGGTTGTGTTAATCAATCCCAGTATACACTAGGCGCTAGCTCTAAGCTATGAGCATCATGTGTAGTGTGTGTTGCAGCGCATTGCAGTGTTGTGTTGTGTAGTGTGGTACAGTGTTGGCTGGTGTGTCGTGAAACTTTTATTAGTGTGGTCTTAGTCGTACCTGAAGCTTTGTCAGTAAGAGCTCTGAGCTCGCCGGGTGAGCGTGAATACACACACTTACACACACACACACACACACACTCCTTCAAACATCTCAGACTTATCCTTCCGCTCTCTCTCTCTCTCTCTCTCTCTCTCTCTCTCTCTCTCTCTCTCTCTCTCTCTCTCATTTTCTTCGTTTCTTTTTTCTTTTATCTTTTCGCTCTCTTTTCTTTTCATGTTCTTTTCCCTTTCTAATCCCCCTCCTCCTCCTCCTTCTACTCCTCACTACACCCTCACTAGCCATCTCTCATTCAGTGTTGTGCTCCTGTACACCAGCTATCCTTGACTCACCCTGCCTGACCGTCCCTCACCTGGCTAACCCTGGCCTAGCCTCACCTGGACAGTTACTCGTCAAAATGAAGAGAAGAACCCTTGTGAGTGTGACTATCATGAATGTTTACACCGGCGGACCTTCCTGGCAGCCTCGAGGAGGAGCTGGATCAGTGTTCCCACGGCCTGAACTAAGGAATGCAGCAGTGTGAGTCATGTCAAGTACTCGTAATGGTCAGGGGAGACTTGACTGACTGTTCCAGGTGACACGTGACACACAACACCAAGCCACCAAGCTTCTCGTGTCATCTTTCCTCAGATTGACGCACAACCTCTCCGGGAATTAGCTATACTGAATCACTACTGAATCACTGGTCTGCGATGTTTTCAAGGTCTAATATATAATACCTGATTTTAGACCAGTTTTTTTGCACTGAATCCAAAAATCATGCTCATTTTACTCAATCAGATCAGGTTAATGAAATATTAGCACATTAAAAATATCCTAAATTCCGATCTATTTCTAGTTGAATAAAACGCAATATTGAAAATATTAGACTGATCTATTCACAAAAGGCTTACAAAATATTTTGAATAGATATCAAGAAGAGTATGATGAACTAAGGGAGCTACTCATGGATGAATGGTCTCTTCAGGGGCTTCCGTTTGTGCTGAGCAGACTGCGCATCCCTCTTTAGGCACCAGCAGTAGTCGGCCAGAAAGTTGACATCCAATCGGCCTTGATAGCGTTCCTCCATAACTCTGATATATTGGTGAAAGCACTCACCCTGTTCTTCACTGAAGTCTCCACAATTTTCTGGAAACTAGTCCAGATGAGACCGGAGGAAGTGCATTTTCACTGACATGCGCGCACCAAGTTAGCGGAAATTCTCCATTAACTCATCAACCACCTTCTGATACTGGGAACTTCTGTGGTTGCCAAGGAAGTTTGCAATGACTGACTTAAGGGACAACCAGGCAGAGAGTTCAGCAGGATTCACAGCATCATCAAATCAAATGAGTTCCCTTATTTGAGGACCATCAAATATTCCTGCCTTAATTTTCTCCATGCTTTTTCGTTGAAATTTCTGATGTAAGAAAGCAAATCCTCCACCTTCCCTATCCAATGCCTTTACAAAGTTGTTCATTAGACCGAGTTTGATGTGGAGGGGTGGAAGCAATATCTTGCTCGGTTCAACCAAAGGGTGGGACAAAACGTTGTGTGACCCAAGTTTTAAGCCTTGTCTTGATGGCCACTCTTGTCTGACATAATGCTGGTCATCAACACGGCTATCCCATAAGCACAGAAAGCATGGATACTTTGTGTAACCACCTTGAAGTCCTAGGATGAGTCCAACAACTTTAGGATCTCCACAGATCAACTATTTATGTTTCTGGTAGTTCAGAGCATACAACAGACGTTCTATGCTTCTGTGGGATTCTTTCATTTCAACTGAGTGCCCAACAGGGATCGATGAAAACTTGTTTGCGATATTCAGAAGGACTGCTTTGAGACTTCTGTTAGATGAATTAATGACAAGTCTCTATTCCATAGCATCATACTTCAGACTAAGTAATTCAATCAGGTCAGCAATATTGCTACAGAAAACCAGTGAAGATACTTCAAACATGAAAAAAATTCTAAATTCTCTCGTGGTTCTGACATCAATAGAATGTTGTTCCTGGCGCCAGTAAATGTTTCTCTCGAAAATGAGTACCCAGTAGCTGGGCAGGCTCCTTTGAAAGGTTCAGGTCTCATGT
>NW_025541457.1:0-10000 GCF_017591435.1 Portunus trituberculatus | reverse complement strand
AAAAAAAAAACCTATCTAAGTAAAGACGTGATTGCATATGTAGATATATCGGACAATAGCTGGAAAGGTTCTCCAAATTCTGCACTTCCAGATCGAAACCTGACACTAAACACGAACTAAGTAAAAAAAAAAAAAAAAAAGTATACGCCTAAAACGAACTAATTAAAAAGAAAATAGATACGCTTGAAACATTCAATTGCATACCTTTCCAGAACAACAAGGAAAACTCATAGGAAGAAAGGACTTGTTTTGTTCGCATTGGCGTCAAACTGCAGCTATTCTGGTGTTCTGAATGCAGACCAGCCAGACAGCCAACCAGACAAACAGACTGATGAACATACACATAATGCACATATGGAGACACACACAGCTAGCCAGAAATGAGCAAATCGGCGCATCAATGGAAGGAAGTAAAAAAAAATTAATACGGATGTGGAGCCATTGCAGTTTTTCCATGTTTAATATACAGCATTAGGAATGGGTGGCGGTGGTGAATTACTTAGAGGCACTGTCTACCTGAATGTCCGGATGGGAGGGTACGACCACCACGACTAGCCAGAAAACTGTTGTACCCGCTCCTCGCGTCCCCAGGGCTACTCACACCAGTAGGGTAGAAAGGATACTCTGTAGAAGGATCTCCGGTAAATAAAGGAAACATGAAGCTCGCGAGAACTGTTGCACGATGGACAAGCGAAACTGTGTATGAACGTGAGTTGTATAGAAAGGAAAACGATGTAGCAAAAATAACGTACATAGCTTCGTAATTTGGACTTTTCTGGTGTTTTCTTTAGTGAATAATGTTTGTAGAAGGAAATGTTGTCAGCTGGACAAACTGGATAAACGTAGAGAAAGGCGTGAGTTGTATAGAAAGGAAGGCAATGTGGATATACATCATATAACTTAGTGTGTGATTTGGATTTTTTTAGTTATCTTCAGTGACAGCCACTGACAGGTGTCTTGAGGGAATGTTTTTCTTTCATTCTTTCTTGTTGTCCTTGATCAGTGCCCTAATATTAAAAAACTAAGCCATTATTTCGGAACGGAGTAATGAGCGGCCTTCTCCTTTTTTTTCACCAATTTATCGTGGTCGCTCTTCTCAATAGAGAAAAAAAGTCCATCAATTTTTTTCTCCACGACAGCAATGAATCAAGGACATTGTTATCGCTAGGGAAAAGAAGACGTGGCTATAATTACACTTAAACTTTCTTATATTATTTCAGAGTAGTGAGTAATCATCATTATTCAAATAAAAGGGAAAGAAAAACTGATAAAATGGAAAATGATGCCACGAATACGAAACTTTATACTTACATTCCCTTAAAGCTTACACTAAAGTCGCGTGAAGCGGAAAAATACATAATGAGAGCACACAAGTCTGTAAAGAATAACAATGCCTACAGTTTGGCATAGATTTCGTCCCCCAAATGTTGTGTTGAAGCATTCAGAACCTGCGAGATTGCTTGGCAAACCTCGTAAGTGTGAGTGGCCGGGGAATGGCGGTGCGTCTGGCTCATTGGTCTGCCCTTGCTGGCGATTCTGTTGATATTTTCATTATTGAGTCTCTCTCTCTCTCTCTCTCTCTCTCTCTCTCTCTCTCTCTGCTCCCGGGACGGCATTGTGAGCGAGGGTGTTATAAAACTGTCACTGTCAGTTGCGCACCTCCTCGCCACTGATCAGCACTATCATGTCAGGCACACGCACATCCCACGTCACTGTGTTTCACTGTCACTGTCAGGCATACTATTTTCCTCCACTGTCACTGTCAGGTGGAATTGCAGGCTGGTGGACACTGCCATTTTATCACCTGTCACTGTCACTATCAGGCGGATGTGTCCGTAACCAGGCGTGGGCAGCACACTTCACTTGCTGGGTGGACATGCTGGAGACGTCCATTACTGAGGTGAAGGCGTTCCACAACACCGCGGTGTCGTGGGAGAAGGCGCGCTGACACCTCACAGAATGGCACCTCGGCACCTCGAGGAGGGTGTCGGACACTACCGCTCTCGTAGTACGTTCACTCCTCCTCACTCTCTCTCTCTCTCTCTCTCTCTCTCTCTCTCTCTCTCTCTCTCTGTGTGTGTTGATATTTAGTGTCGTCTTTGATGAGAAGGATGAGTGAAAGATAAAGAACTTACAGCTAACGATAAAATGTGTGTGTGTGTGTGTGTGTGTGTGTGTGTGTGTGTGTGTGTGTGTGTGTGTGTGTGTGTGTGTGTGTAATAATAATAATAATAATACTAATAAACGGTTTATTAGTTAGGCAATGTAAAAATACACTGAAAATGTACAGGGGGACATTACCACAATGAACTAAAAATGCTTAACCTAACTATGGATAAACTTAACCTAGAAATTCACTTATTTATTTAAAGCTCGCACAATAGTGGGCACCGCGCTAAGTCGGTACCGATCCGTGCGCGGTGCTCTCAAAGGCGCCACTCGATTATGGTGTCGGGTGGCGCGAGCAGGGGGAGACACGTCGGGTGGTAGCAGGTGGCGGAGACGTGGATGACGCAGCAGTCCTTCCCCAAATTTTTCCAAGGCTTCCTGGTGTCTTGTGGCCAGCCTCGGCAGACTCAGGCAGGTCAGGGCGTCCTCGTAGGACCTGTAGGCAGGCCCAAGGATGACCCTGAACGCCCTCCTCTGAACCCTGTCCAGCTGTTGTCGTTGTGTGAGGTTCAGGGAGGAGGACCACGCTGGGGCGGCGTACATGAGCTTAGGGAGTATAAAGGTGAGGTACACTCCCCTCAGCTCATCTGCCGGTGCTCCCAGGGACCTGAGTCGGCGCAGTAAATAGATTTTATATGAGGCTGACCTGATGATGTTGGGAACATGCTGCTTCCATGTTAACTGATCATCCACCAAGACACCTAAAAGCTTGGTGCTGCGGACCACCTGGAGGGAGTGAGGGCCCACAGAAAGCTGGGGAGGGGGGACTGCTGCTGTGGAGGTACAAATGTGCATCACCACGGTCTTGGTGTGGTTGATGGTCATTTTGTTGTCCTCCGTCCACGTCTGTAGTTGGTTTAGAGTGGACTGCAGTGCTGAGAAGTCTGGGTTGGTGTTGTTGACGGGTACGCCCACGGTGCAGTCGTCCACATACTTCCAGCGGCGGGGGGTGTGGACGAGAGCATCGTTGATAAGGATGAGGAAACACAGTGGACCCATCTTGGTCCCTGAGGGACCCCGCATGTGAGCTGTTGGAAAGAGGAGACAGAGCCCTGATAACGAACGGCCTGACGCCTTCCCGTGAGGAAGTCTGCCAGCCACGCTATCAGGTAGGGAGAGAGACCCAGAGTGATGGCTTTATTTATCACAACAGTGTGATCAACAAGATCAAAGGCCTTTCTGAAGTCCACAAAAGCAATAGCTAGAGAAGTGTTGCGTTTGTCCAGGTGGCTGTGGACGAATTCCAGGAAGCTGACAAGGTAGTGAGATGTGGAGGTGGATTTAATATTGCCAAATTGTTGTGTGTCAATAGAGTTACAAATTTTGTTATAGGCCCAGTCGAACACAAAATCTTCACAGATAAGGCTGGATATAGGGGTGATGGCGACTGGTCTTAGATCATTCAGTGACTGTGGATTAGAAATTTTGGGGAGGGGGGTGACGTAAGATGTCTTCCAGTCATCAGGGCAGGCATGTTGAGAAAGAGAGGCATTGATGATAGAGCAAAGGGGTGTGGCAAGTTCTGGGGCAAATTCTCTGTAAATTTTGATGGGGAGGTCAGTGGGAGTGGTGGATCTGTTTAGTTTAAATTTAAGAAGCTTCCTGTAAACATCAACCTCCTGGACAAGGGGTGGAGGGGAGGAGGCAGTGAGGTAGGCTGGGAGAGTAGTGGAGTGAAGGGGAGGGAGTGTCTGACAGATCGCAGCGAAGTGACCGTTAATCTCTTCGGCCGCGCTGTCAGGTGAAAGGTGTGTGTGCCCGCGCGTGCGTGTGCGTGTGCGTGTGTGTGTGTGTGTGGGTGCGTGTGTGTGTGTGTGTGGGTGTGCGTGTGTGTGTGTGTGTGTTTACTGTCTTATATTACAGGAGTTTTCCACAATGCAAGTTTGAGTGTTCATAATCTCTCTTGATAGGGATTTTTGTACAGTTCTCGTACATTTGGTGCCATTTCTGCTGTAATCTTTAATGTGATCTCTTCTCTGTGTGTGTGTGTGTGTGTGTGTGTGTGTGTGTGTGTGTGTGTGTGTTTGATATGACTACTCCTTCAATGCATGTTGACAGTGGTGGCGCTACTGATGTTGTTACATAGTTGGCTTATTTACCTATCTACTTAGTTATGTATTTGCTTATTTATGTCACTTGATGGAGTGTGCAGTGTGTAGTGGTTACTGATATCAATCTTTTCATCACACAAGCACATAGGAGATGAATTTGAGGTCAACGCATTAATAATAATTATGAGACATCATTTCACTTATTGGGTGGAATTTACCGCTATTCAGGTAGTAATGATACACAACTCTTGGCCTCTAATTTGTAATTATTTTGCTCAGTTGGTGAGCGAGTGCTTTTCGTTACACTGACTGTGAGTGAAATGACTAGCAGTATCTCATAGTAAAAGTAAAGTCAATGAGGTTAGAATGTTTTTTTTTTTTTATAACAAACATATTGTCATTAGTGTTGTGGCAAGCGTGCGTCATCTTCAAGTGACCCTGTTTATTACTGTACGAATGAATTAATCAGCTTTTGTCGCTTATTGTCTGGAGAGTCTATTGTAGTGTTAATGTTTTGTGATGTGCACGTTTGTCGCTTTGAATATTTCACGCTGAAGGGGACGGCAGTGTGGTGTTTACATACTTTTATGTACAATTGTCGATCGGGGTTCTTCTGGGTTCACACTTTGTTTTGAAGTTTCATTAGGGTTTGTAATGTTTCATTATGTTTCATTTTGTTATGTTTCTTTGTTTCGATATCTCGAACTTGTATGTATGTGAAGCTTCATGTTAGTTTACTTCTTTGTGCTGGATTAATGCTGGGATCAGTTCACTCCAGCTACTCGTCTTGTACATAGCTCTGATTACTGCTAAGTAAAGCCTTGAGAAGAGTTGAGTCTCTCTCTCCTTGGTATACAACAATTTACTTAGCAGTACATCGCTGGAGATGGAGAGGTTGCTACGTCCTGAAAGATTTGAAGGCTCCCGTGACACCACTCCTGCACAGTGGACGCACTGGCTCCGCACCTTCACTAACTTTGTGGACTCCATCACACCAGCGCCAGACAAACTGAAATTACTGATCAACTACATCGCGCCTGAAGCTTACTCTCACATATCAGACTGTACTACATACGCTGCAGCCATCGATATTTTGAAGACTGTGTATGTGAAGCCTACGAATGTGGTTTTGCTAGACATCAGCTGGCTACTCGTAGTCAACGACCAGATGAGTCCATCAACGCCTTCGTCCACTCCCTGAAGATCCTCTCCAAGGACTGTGAATTCAAGCAAGTTACTGCTGACACTTATACTGAAGAAGCAGTTCGCGATGCCTTCATCACCGGCCTTACCTCTCCTAACATACGCCAACGCCTGCTAGAGAAGGATTCGTTGACTCTTAGCGAAGCCATACAACTCGCCAGAAGCCTCGACTCTGCCCAACGCAATGCTGAAGAATACTCGTCTCCTACTGTTCCAGGGAGTCTACCTACTGCTGCTCCCGTTATCGCCACTACTGATGCCGTCTCTGCTACGCCACTCAGCCCTACCTCGCAAACTTCTGCTGCTGCTGCTGCTGTTTCGAAGGTTGGAACGTGCTACTTCTGTGGAGGTAGGAGACACCTTCGGTCTCTTTGCCCTGCTCGTCAATCTGAGTGTCGACAATGTGGCAAGACGGGACACTTCGCCAAAGTCTGCATGTCGCGAAATGGTTGGAAATCAAGAAGGATCTCCTCTACTTCTGCTGCTGCGGCGCTGGCTTCGGAATCACTCGCCCAACGCTGTGATCACTGTGCTCATAGTCCTGCAGATGACTCTCCAGTACTGGCTTCTGTTAGTACTCCTCGATGTTCCACCATTCCTGTAAGTGCTAATGGCTTAATGGTGAATTCCCTCGTTGACAGTGGCAGTACTATCAGCTTTATCCATCCTAAAGTAGTTAAAGCTTTGAGCATTGAAGTGCATCCTTCACGATCTGACGTTACTCTTGCTAGCTGTGAAACTTCCACTACATTGGGCCACTGTTTTGTCGATCTAACAGTGAAAGACAATCATTATCCTCATATCAAATTGGCTGTACTTCCACAATTGTGTTCAGAGATTATCTTGGGTCAAGACTTCATGGAAAAGCATCAGTCAGTGGAATTTACTTTGAGTGGCCTTACCCAAATTAACTGTATGTGGTGTAGCTTGTATGAAACTCGATCCACCCTCACTGTTCCCTAATCTCGCTCACAATGTTAAGCCTATCTCTACGCCAACCCGTAAGTTTTCAAAGGATGACGAGAGTTTTATTCATATGGAAGTGAAATCTTTACTACAAAAAGGAGTTATAGAAAGCAGTCAATCCCCATGGAGAGCTCAAGTCCTAGTTACAAGTGACGAAAGACACAAAAGACGCATGGTAGTAGATTATTCAAGAACAATAAATCGCTTTACACAGCTTGATGCTTACCCAATGCCCCGAATACATGACCTAGTACACAAAATGGCCAAGTATAGAGTGTTCAGTAAAATTGATCTCAAGAGTGCTTACCACCAGGTACAACTTAGAGATTCTGAAAAGCAGTACACAGCATTTCAGGCTGATGGGAAGTTATACCATTTCAATAGGATACCTTTTGGCTTAACTAACTCTGTTGCTGTTTTCCAGAGAATAATGGATTCAATCATAGCAGACTGTGGATTGAAGCGACGTACGCTTACATCGATGATGTAATCATATGTGGAGAAGGACAGGAAGACCATGACAGGAATCTACAGCGATTTAATGAAGCTGTCTCTAAGTATAACCTTTCTTTAAACTCAAATAAGTGTCAGTACAGTCGTACAGAAATTAACTATCTTGGATACAGTATATCTAACGGTTGCCTCCGCCCTGATCCTGATCGTTTACAACCTCTAGTAGAACTACCCATTCCCGATAATCAGCCTGCTCTTAAACGAGCCCTTGGACTGTTCTCTTACTATTCAATATGGATCCGCAATTACTCTCAGCGTATTCAGCCACTCTTATACAATGTATCATTCCTCTTAGCACAGCGGCTGTTAACTGTTACA
Source organism: Portunus trituberculatus (assembly GCF_017591435.1). Lineage (NCBI taxonomy): Eukaryota > Metazoa > Arthropoda > Malacostraca > Decapoda > Portunidae > Portunus > Portunus trituberculatus. The sequence continues at coordinate 2,780 of NW_025541457.1, read as the reverse complement.
ACGCACTTAAGGAAGACATATGCAAAGCCTCTGTTGCTGCTTTTGACGAGACTTTGCCATTTCAGATAGAGACAGACGCTTCATCCGTCTCTATAGCTGCCAGCCTTTCCCAACTAGGTCGACCAGTAGCGTTCTTTTCTAGAACATTGACCAGTTCTGAAAGATTGCAACCGGCGGTAGAGAGAGGCTACAGCTATCATAGAAGCTGTGCGTAAATGGAGACTATTCATTATAGGTCGGAGATTCACTATCATCACTGATCAACAAGCAATTTCATTCATGTTCAGTTCGAAGCACACATCAAAAATAAAGAATGATAAAATTCTAAGATGGCGTCTTGAGCTCTCCGAATACACTTATGATATCAAGTACCGACCCGGCTCAGAAAATGCTCCATGTGACACTCTATCGCGTGCGTGCTCTATAACTACTAATGCTAGCTCTGCTTCCTGGAAGAAATACATACCAAATTGTGCCATCCTGGAATCACTAGGTTATATCATTTTGTAAAGATTAAGAACTTGCCTTTCTCTTTAGAGGACGTAAAGAAAGTCTGTAATCAGTGTACTGTTTGTGCTGAACTAAAGCCTAACTTCTATAGACCTCCCGACAGTAACCTCATCCGTGCTATGCAACCATTTGATCGCATTTCCATCGATTTCACAGGTCCAAAGCCATCCTGTACTAAGAATAAATACCTACTTGTCATGGTTGACGAATACTCCAGATTCCTTTTGCCTTCCCCTGTTCTGATATGTCTTCTCTAACTGTAATTTCTTGTTTACATAAGCTATTCTCTATTTTTGGTTGTCCTTCTTCAGTCCATTCTGACAGAGCAGCTCAGTTTATGTCTCAAGATGTATCTGAATTCTTAAGGAATCATGGCATAGTAATGACTCACTCTACCCCTTATCACCCTACTGGTAATGCACAGTGTGAGAGAACAGTTGGTAACTTATGGAGAACTGTACGCCTGGCTTTGAAGTCTCTCAAATATCCAGAATGTAAATGGGAATTAGCTTTAGATTCAGCACTCCATTCTATCCGGTCATTGCTTTGTACTTCCACGAACCAAACCCCTCATGAAAGACTATTTTCTTTCCCTAGGAAATCTTTTAACGGTCATTCATTACCATCTTGGCTTACGTCGCCCGGACCAGTGTTGCTGCGGAAATTCGTCCGCACCTCTAAATCTGATCCATTAGTGGAAGAGGTCGACCTTGAGAGCGCGACACCTCATTATGCCCATATACGCTACCCGGACGGACGACAATCTACGGTCTCCACTAAGGATCTCGCTCCTACTCCAAGAGATCCAAACCCAGTTCACGTGCCCTGTAGCAGGAGACCGCCGGAGTTACCAGTTCACGTACCAGTGACCCCCACTTCTGATGAGTGTACTACCGATCAAGACTCTGGGAGGATCAACTACCCTACGCCTGATAACAAGGAGTCTAAGGGCATCACAGATGACTGTACAGCTGAAACTCTTCTGCCACCCTCACCTACTAGAGTCGAACCTTTGAGGCGTTCGACCAGGGTTAGGAAGCCTCCCGATAGATTAGGATATTAGTGCTTTCTGAAATGTTTGTGTATGTGTGTGAGTGAGGTTACTTCATTAAGAGGGGGAAAATGTGGTGTTTACATACTTTTATGTACAATTGTCGTTCGGGGTTCTTCTGGGTTCACACTTTGTTTTGAAGTTTCATTAGGGTTTGTAATGTTTCATTATGTTTCATTTTGTTATGTTTCTTTGTTTCGATATCTCGAACTTGTATGTATGTGAAGCTTCATGTTAGTTTACTTCTTTGTGCTGGATTAATGCTGGGATCAGTTCACTCCAGCTACTCGTCTTGTACATAGCTCTGATTACTGCTAAGTAAAGCCTTGAGAAGAGTTGAGTCTCTCTCTCTCCTTGGTATACAACAGGCAGCATGGAAGTACGTGGACTGTTTGTGTCCCATCTGTGTCACGTTTTGTACAGTGGAATAAACATATATAGGATAGCAGTTCGCACTGGCTGGCTACTGAAGACGCTAACACCTGTTTGTCAGACTCTCTAACATAAAGTTTTAGCGTATGTACTTTAGGGAAGGTTATTGGGGTTTTTCGAGGATGTTTTAATGACTGTTCTCACGTTATACCCATTAAAACTTAGTAGCAATTCACAATTCGCTATACCAATAGCCTGAACTCACTATGAAGAAAAAGATTAAGTTTAATATTCACTTGCGTATTAGTTGGGTCAGCATACAAGGTTGTTATTAGTCACAGTTGTAGTGAAGGTAAGGCGTGGTGTGCACCAGCCGTACATTGCCGCCGCTGCCGCAAATGAGGAAAGCAAGAATGTCGGGGTCTTGAGTTTACTTCTCAATTGCGTCGCTCCGGGCTTCTAACTGCCGTGGACCAGAGTGTGGCTATGAAAGGCAAGTCTGGCCCTCGCCATTAGACTGGGAACTACCACTTGATCAAAGTAAATTTCTTCCAGCCTCGTCTAGCGTTACTAATGATCTCACCGCTGGCTGCCTCGCGCTGTTCTCACTCATTTTCCAGTTGTTGCTGTTGAGTCCAGGTGAGTGTGTGTGTGTGTGTGTGTGTGTGTGTGTGTGTGTGTGTGTGTGTGTGTGTGTGTGTGTGCGTGTGTGTGTGCGTGCGTGCGTGTAATTCACCTCCTCGGTCGTCTGCTGGTCACCCAGTCAGTCTTCCCCATTACGGAACGAGCTCAGACCTCATAGACCGATCTTCAGATAGGACTGAGACCACAAGACACACTGTGTGTG
>NW_025541456.1:0-23064 GCF_017591435.1 Portunus trituberculatus | reverse complement strand
AAGTAGAAAGAGAAAACAAAAAAATCTAAAAGGAGGGTCCAGTTAACGTAAGAGGTGTCTTGACACTCCTCTTTGAAAGAGTTTAAGTCATAGGCAGGTGGAAATACAGACACAGGTAGAGAGTTCCAGAGTTTACCAGTGTAGGGAATGAAGGAGTGAAGATACTGGTTAACTCTTGCATTAGGAAGATGGACAGAATAGGGATGAGAAGAAGTAGAGAGTCTTGTGCAGCGAGGCCGCAGGAGGGGGAAGGCATGCAGTTAGCAAGTTCAGAAGAGCAGACAGCATGAAAACAGCGGTAGAAGACAGATAAAGATGCAACATTGCGGCGGTGACTTAAAGAATCAAGACAGTCAGTTAGAGGAGAAGAGTTGATAAGACGAAAAGCTTTAGATTCCACCTTGTTTAGTAAAGCTGTGTGTGGATCCCCCAGACATGAGAGCCATACTCCATACACGGGCGGATAAGGCCCTTGTACAGAGCAAGCAGCTGGGAGGGAGAGAAAATGGACGAAGACGCCATAGGACACCTAACTTCTTGGAAGCTGATTTAGCAAGAGTAGAGATGTGAAATTTCCAGTTTAGATTTTTAGTGAAGGATAGACCGAGTGTGTTTAATGTAGAGGAGAGGGAAGTTGAGTGTTATTGAAGAAGAGAGGATAGTTGTCTGGAAGGTTATGTCGAGTAGATAGTTGTAGAAATTGAGTTTTTGAGGCATTGAACAAAACCAGGTTTTCTCTGCCCCAATCAGAAACAAGTGAAAGATCAGAAGTTAGGCGTCCTATAGCATCTCGCCTTGAGTCATTTAATTGTTGTTGGGTTGGGCGTCTGTTGAACGCTGTTGAATAATGCAGGTGGTATCATCAGCATAGGAGTGGATAGGGCATTGAGTCAGATTTAGGAGATCATTGATGAATAATAGAAAGAGAGTGGGTGATAGGACAGAACCCTGTGGAACACCACTGTTGATAGTTTTAGGGAAGAACAGTGACCGTCTACTACAGCAGCAATAGAACGATCGGAAAGGAAACTGGAGATGAAGGTACAGAGAGAAGGATAGAATCCGTAGGAGGGTAGTTTAGAAATTAAAGATTTGTGCCAGACTCTATCGAAGGCTTTCGATATGTCAAGGCCGACAGCAAAGGTTTCACCGAAGTCCCTAAAAGAGGATGACCAAGATTCAGTTAGGAAAGTAAGAAGATCACCAGTAGATCTGCCTTTACGGAAACCATACTGGCAATCAGAGAGAAGGTTGTGAGCTGATAGATGCCTCATTATCTTCCTATTAAGGATAGACTCAAAGGCTTTAGAAAGGCAGGAAATCAAAGCTATAGGGCGGTAGTTAGAAGGATTGGAGTGGTCACCTTTTTTAGGGACAGGTTGAATGTGAGCAAACTTCCAGCAAGAAGGATAAATAGAAGTAGAGAGACACAGATGAAAGAGTTTGACCAGGCAGTGAGCGAGTTCGGAAGCACAGTTTTTGAGAACAACAGGAGGGACTCCATCCGGACCGTAAGCCTTCCGAGAATCAAGGCCAGAGAGGGCCAGGAAAACGTCTTTATAAAGAATTTTAATTTTAGGGATGAAGTAGTCAGAGGGTGGAGGAGTAGGAGGAATATGCCCAGAATCATCCAAAGTTGAGTTGGTAGCAAAGGTTTGAGCGAAGAGTTCAGCTTTAGAAAAAGAAGAGACAGCTGTAGAGCCATCTGGATGAAGTAAAGGAGGGAAAGACGAAGAAGTAAAGTTGTTAGAGATATTATTGGCTAGATGCCAGAAATCTCGAGAGGAGTTAGAATTGGAAAGACTTTGACATTTTCTATTGATGAAAGAGTTTTAGTAAGTTGGAGAATAGATTTGGCATGATTACGGGCAGAAATATATAGGGCATGAGTTTCAGCAGTTGGATGGCTACGGAACCGTTTGTGAGCCGCCTCTATCATTGACAGCACGAGAACAAGCAGAGTTAAACCAAGGCTTTTTAGCTTTAGGGTTAGAGAAAGTATGAGGAATGTATAGCTCCATGCCAGAGATAATCACCTCTGTTATGCGCTCGGCACAAAGAGAAGGATCTCTGACATGAAAACAATAATCATCCCAAGGAAATCAGAATAGTACTGCCTTAGTTCCTCCCACTTAGCAGAGTTAAAATGCCAGAAGCACCTCCGCTTAGGCGGGTCCTGAGGCTGCACTGGAGTGATAGAACTGGTAACGGAAATTAGATTGTGGTCGGAGGAGCCCAACGGAGAGGAAAGTTTAACAGAGTAAGCAGAAGGGTTGGAGGTTAGGAAAAGATCAAGAATGTTGGGCGTGTCTCCAAGGCGGTCAGGAATACGGGTAGGGAACTTCACTAGCTGCTCTAGGTCATGAAGGATAGCAAAGTTGAAGGTTTGTTCACCAGGTTGGTCAGTGAAAGAAGATGAAAGCCAAAGCTGGTGGTGAACATTGAAATCCCTAAAATGGAGATCTCAGCAAAAGGAAAGTGAGATAAGATGTGCTCCACCTTGAAGTCAAATAGTCAAAGAATTTTACATAGTCAGAGGAATTAGGTGAGAGTCTCTCTCTCTCTCTCTCTCTCTCTCTCTCTCTCTCTCTCTCTCTCTCTCTCTCTCTCTCTCTCTCTCTCTCTCTCTGTTTTGCTTTCTAAATCAATTCTGCGTTTTTTTTTTCGTCTTCATCTCTCTGTGAAGGTTGTATGCTTGCGACACACGAGTATTATGTGAATATTTTTCCAAAGCTTTTCTTTCAGTTACTGCTTATCTGAGTACTGCATCCCCTGCTTGGTACATGAAAATTGTCTTTTGTATCTGGTGCAATGCGTCTTGTGTGTGTGTGTGTGTGTGTGTGTGTGTGTGTGTGTGTGTGTGTGTGTGTGTGTGTGTGTGTGTGTGTGTGTGTGTGTGTGTGTGTGTGTGTGTGTGTGTGTGTGTGTGTGTGTGTGTGTGTGTGTGTGTGTGTGTGTGTGTGTGTGTGTGTGTGTGTGTGTGTGTGTGTGTGTGTGTGTGTGTGTGTGTGTGTGTGTGTGTGTGTGTGTGTGTGTGTGTGTGTGTGTGTGTGTGTGTGTGTGTGTGTGTGTGTGTGTGTGTGTGTGTGTGTGTGTGTGTGTGTGTGTGTGTGTGTGTGTGTGTGTGTGTGTGTGTGTGTGTGTGTGTGTGTGTGTGTGTGTGTGTGTGTGTGTGTGTGTGTGTGTGTGTGTGTGTGTGTGTGTGTGTGTGTGTGTGTGTGTGTGTGTGTGTGTGTGTGTGTGTGTGTGTGTGTGTGTGTGTGTGTGAAAATGAAAACCCGGGATGAAGTGGATCAGAAGTGTAAGTATTTGAGATCGATGTGCTCTCTCTCTCTCTCTCTCTCTCTCTCTCTCTCTCTCTCTCTCTCTCTCTCTCTCTCTCTCTCTCTCTTCCTGCCTTTTCCCTTGATTCCCTTTTCTTTCGCTTATCTGTTCCGTTATATACTTATTGCATTCAGAGACGCAAACTGAAGCCACTGTGTGTTTAATTTCTAGGGATGAGGGTGAACAAAAAAATAGGACAAGGACATATTAGAAAGGACAAAGCTATGTACCATGAACTCCTGTCTAAAACAACACTAATCACATCCGCCACCTCCACCAGAAAAGAAAGAAAAACAAACGTTATCTCTATTTGGCAACTACCTTTTCTTTACCGCTGGAACTTTGTTTACATTTAGGAAGTTGTAGTGCATAGGTGTGTTTCTTTAATATCAAATTCTTATTTAGTATTAATATCTGTCGTTTTGTTTATTAGTATTCTATCTATTTTGTTTATCTTTCTATTTGTATCTATCTATCTGTCTATTTGTCTATCTTTATGTATCTACCCAATTATCTATTTATTTATCTGTCTGTTTATCTATCTTTATGTACCTATGTATATATCTATCTACCTATATATTTATCTCCATCTCTCCATTCATTTATTTATCTTTCTGCTTATCAGCTTTCTTATTTTTCTATTTGCATATCTATTTACATCACACAAAATCACACACACACACACGCGCGCGCACACACACACACACACACACACACACACACACACACACACACACACACACACACACACACACACACAGTACACAATAGTACACGTGGATATACATATTTTCTTACGGATGTTTTTATTTATTCATTTATTTTTTTCATTTATTTATTTATCTATTCATTTTTAGGTCATTCGGTTTAACATTCATTAGCCCCACCACCATCATTCCGCCATCCATTTCCCGCCATGCTTTGCTTTATGGACGGTATTTAATTCTCCCCTCCCACACTCCGCTACCCTCCACTCACTCAAAAAGAGCACCATTGAAACGCGTCATAGTGACATTGCACTTTTAACATGCATATATTCCTCCCTTTATTCCATTTACCAATTTCCAAGACATGCTTTACTGTACAGCGTTCTTATTTCCTGTTAGCCTGAAGTTATCCCTCTGCGAAATGCACAGCTTCCATTAATGTAGCGCTTGTTTAGTTCGTAGCGTGAAAAAGATATCGCTGGTCAGTTGTGGTCCCTCTCATCTCTAGCTCTCTTCTAGCTGTACCTCAACAGAACCCCGTGAATGTAAGAAAGAACAGTACCTGGGTTGCTCTCTCTCTCTCTCTCTCTCTCTCTCTCTCTCTCTCTCTCTCTCTCTCTCTCTCTCTCTCTCTCTCTCTCGCTCTTATTTTATGGGTAGCTATAAAAAAAACTTTGTAATGGATAAAACGTGAATTTAATCTGGCTTTCTTGGATCCTGCACATGATTAAGCTTTCACAGCAGAAAAAGCTCTAAGTTGCTTTCAAGATTTTTTCTTTATTGTCTTTCCTTCACATAACCATTTTTTTTTTTTTTTTTTGTCTTGCTCATGTATGAATACTGGAATTCTTTGTATTAGAATGATGTGATTTTTAAACATGGTCGCATTAATTTCATCTCATATTTCATGGCATTTCATTATCGTCTATTATAACGTAGTTCGTCGTTTTTAATGTATCGCCGCTCATAGTGTAAATTGCACTGACAATCTGCATCTAAATAATATAATAGAAATGCAATAGTTTTTGTACACTAAGCGCTACGATGCTTCGACTATAAGTAGTACCTTTCTAACCTCAAAGGTGTTCATGCATAACAACATCGTATCTCACTCCATGAAACCAACTGTGATATTCGTCTTGCTGCAGATGTCTTCCCCGTCTGCTTATTCATCGGTGTAGTAGGTGGGCGGTGCGCTGAGTCTCGGTCCAAATTAAGGCTCCTGGTGATTCATTACAGGGCTCGTTAACTTCTGTTTCACGGAGGTGCCAACACAGGGTCGGGAAGCCACGGTCAGTTACCCCAAACTGAACTAGAAACAAAAGTTTAGGCATAATAAAGGCTCAGGAGATATAGACATAAAATTGTATACGGATTTATGTAACTCTTTGCCAAGACTCATTTAATCTTCAAAAGAAAAAAAAAAGAAAAAAAAAAACCTATCTAAGTAAAGACGTGATTGCATATGTAGATATATCGGACAATAGCTGGAAAGGTTCTCCAAATTCTGCACTTCCAGATCGAAACCTGACACTAAACACGAACTAAGTAAAAAAAGAAGAAGAAAAAAAAAAAGAATACGCCTAAAACGAACTAATTAAAAAGAAAATAGGATACGCTTGAAACATTCAATTGCATACCTTTCCAGAACAACAAGGGAAACTCATAGGAAGAAAGAACTTGTTTTGTTCGCATTGGCGCCAAACTGCAGCTATTCTGGTGTACTGAATGCAGACCAGCCAGACAGCCAACCAGACAAACAGACTGATGAACATACACATAATGCACATATGGAGAGACACACAGCTAGCCAGAAATGAGCAAATCGGCGCATCAATGGAAGGAAGTCAAGAAAAATTAATACGGATGTGGAGCCATTGCAGTTTTTCCATGTTTAATATACAGCATTAGGAATGGGTGGCGGTGGTGAATTACTTAGAGGCACTGTCTACCTGAATGTCCGGATGGGAGGGTACGACCACCACGACTAGCGAGAAAACTGTTGTACCCGCTCCTCGCGTCCCCAGGGCTACTCACACCAGTAGGGTAGAAAGGATACTCTGTAGAAGGATCTCCGGTAAATAAAGGAAACAAGAAGCTCGCGAGAACTGTTGAACGATGGACAAGCGAAACTGTGTATGAACGTGAGTTGTATAGAAAGGAAAACGATGTAGCAAAAATAACGTACATAGCTTCGTAATTTGGACTTTTCTGGTGTTTTCTTTAGTGAATAATGTTTGTAGAAGGAAATGTTGTCAGCTGGACAAACTGGATAAACGTAGAGAAAGGCGTGAGTTGTATAGAAAGGAAGGCAATGTGGATATACATCATAATTATAACTTAGTGTGTGATTTGGATTTTTTTACAGTTATCTTCAGTGACAGCCACTGACAGGTGTCTTGAGGGAATGTTTTTCTTTCATTCTCTTTTGTTGTCCTTGATCAGTGCCCTAATATTAAAAAACTAAGCCCTTATTTCGGAACGGAGTAATGAGCGGCCTTCTCCTTTTTTTCATCATCTCTCTCTCTCTCTCTCTCTCTCTCTCTCTCTCTCTCTCTCTCTCTCTCTCTCTCTCTCTCTTTTTTTTTTTTTATTTAAACAAAACTTAATACAAAGGAACATGTACCCAAAGGCGCACTGTCGTGTGCTACCTATTCTAAGGGTACTACAATCTATTTCTCTACAATATTTACAAGACTTAAAAATAGATAATATACAAGATGGTCAGCATGTAAATGGAGCACTATTCGTTTCACTTCACTAGCACTATTCACGCACTGCACTACACTGAGTGTCACGTCACAAAGAGTGTCAGAGGAGTTGGCAGTGTCTGTCTCCACTTATGTGCCATCAGTTTGACACTGTGTGTTCATCTCCTGGACGTGAGGCACCGCGGCCGTGAACAAGTTCCACATCCTGGAGACGCGTCCTGCGAAGGTGCGTTGATGCTGACACCCGTGGGATCGCGGCACCTCTACGGCGTCACCACCATTGAGCACCGTTCTCGTGCTCCGTGCGGTGACTCTTAGAGGATGACGCAGCCCTGCCAGATGTGGCACTCTTTGCACCTGTGCCTTATGGAACACTACGATCGCCGCCACGTCTCTGCGGTGTTCCAGTGAATCAAGGGGACGCTCAGGCTCTGGGTGAGGTGGTAGTGCAGCATCTACTAGCCGTATGGCGCGGCGTTGGATGCTGTCCAGTCTCCTTCTGTGTGTGGCGGCACAGGACATCCAGGAGAGAGCTGCGTATTCAAGGTGGGGCCGCACCTGTGCCTTGTACAGCAGCAGTCTCCCTTCCTGTCGAGGAAACTGGCGATCCTTCTGAGAGCGGAGATCCTGTGAGAGGCTTTCTTGGCAATGGTTTTGACATGCCTGTCAAACCTCAGCCCTCGATCCACCTCCACTCCAAGTATCTTGACGTCATCTTGGAGTGGGAGAGCAGCAGCGCCAAAAGACAACTTTCCTGCCATTGCTGCCATGGCGGCTGGGGACCGAGAGACAACCATTGCTTGTGTCTTCTCCGGCGCGAATGTCACTTGCCATCGAGCACCCCACTCCTTTATCACTCGTAGCTGCTGATTGATGGCCTCAGCAGCCCGCCCACTGTCCTGGCGTGGATAGGTATAGGAGAGGGTGCAGTCATCAGCATAGGCCATGACTCCTGGCAGTAGCTGGAGAAGATCATCCACGTAGATATTCCACAGGAGTGGGCCAAGAATTGAACCCTGTGGCACTGATGCCTCCACAGGCAGGGACTCAGATGTTTGCCCGTTGACAACCACCTTGAGGCTTCTGTCCTGCAGGTAATTTCCCAAGAGTCGTAGCAAGCCACCCTGGATGCCTTTAGCACGAAGCTTTTCTAGTAATCCGTTGTGCCATACTTTATCAAAAGCTCCTGCTATGTCCAAAGCAACCACTATAGTGTCCTTGCCGTCGTCGAGGGCGTCCTGCCAATGCCTGGTGAGAAGCATCATTAGGTCGGAGGTTGACCTTCCAGGTCTGAACCCAAACTGTTGGTCTGAGAGGAGGGCATTGTCCTTGAGATGTCTACACACCACCTCTGCCACGACCCTCTCAAACACTTTACCCACCACTGACAACAGGGATATGGGTCTGTAGTTTTTTGGGTCCGTCCTGGAGCTTTTTGTGTACGGGAACTACTCGAGCCTCCTTCCACACTGAAGGCCAGACGTTTTCCCGTACACAAGTTGTGAAGACTTGGGTGAGAGGGGCAGCCAGTTCCTGGGAGCATCGCTTCAGCAGGTGCGGGCTGATGTCATCAGGGCCGGTGGCTTTCTGTGTGTCCAGCCCCCGCAATAATCGCTTCACCTGCTGATGCGTCACCTCCACCATGGTGACAGTCTTCTCACATTGCTGGACCAGCTGAGGCGGTGGCTGCTGTGGATTCCCGACCTTCATTTTTCCAGCAAACAAGGAAGCCAGCAACTGTGCCCTCTCCTTACTGCTGGTGGCGACAGTACCGTCCTGCTTGCTGAGGGAGGGATGGATTCTTGGTGGCCAGTTCCTTGTTTGTCCTTAACAAGAGACCACCAAGTTTTGTTTCCTACGCCAGTGCCACACAGTTTCCGGCGCAGGCTTTCCTCCCACTTTTTTAAGGCCCACTTGCTGGTTACCACCATCCTCCTGCATGCAGCCCTGTGCAGGTCCTTGTTGCGCCGAGTCGGGTTCCTCTTGTAGCGGAGCCAGGCAGCATACTTTGCCTCGGCAGCAACACGGCAACGGTAGCCAAACCATGGCTGATCCGTCGATCTGGTGGTGTATTCCCTGTGTGGGACGTGGCGTCTCTGGAGGGCGAGAAGGTGAGAGGTGAGTGCAAGTGCTTCACTCTCTGCTCCTCCCTGTAGCAAAGTGGCCCATGGGGTGTGGGTCAGGTCGCGGCGCAGGGAAGCCCAGTCTGCTTTGTTCCACAGCCAGATGGTGCGGGTGGTGGCCTCGTCCTGAGCCACGCCCACTTCCAGCTGTGTCAGTACAGCGTGATGGTCAGAGCTGCCCACGAGCCCCAGCTGATGACACTGAAGCTTGTCTTCCTGGTAGTCTGAGATGACAGGGTCTAATGTCCCTCCTCGTTCATGTGTGGGAAGGTGACATGATCTGTCAGACCCTGCACCTCCAGGAGATTCTCGTAGGCGTCTCTTTCCAGGTGGTGATTGAGATCCCCCACAATCAGCACGTGGCTGCAGCTGTGTGCCATCATCAGGTTGTCTAAGGTCTCAGTCAGGTACAAGAGTGAGTCAGGCCCTTGTCGCGGGGGGCGATACAGGGCACACAGCAGGAGGGCTGAGCGGTCTGCCAGCATTACTCGGAAGTACATCATCTCCATCATTGGAGGCGTGTCTATGTCGAGTAGCTGGGCCTGCATTCCTTCCTTGAAGCAGACAGCCACTCCACCTCCTGTTCGCTCCTGTCGGTCCCTCCTCACCCAGTGGGTGAAGCCCTGCATCCTGCCATACGTGGGCTCCACCTCACTGTTCAGCCATGTCTCGGTCACCACAACAACGTCTGCATTGTGTCGTTGCACACAGTTGTGGTATAAGTCTGCAAGGTTAGTCCGGAGACCACGGACGTTGCTAGAGACGACCTTTAGTGTGCGGCGGGGCAAGCTGGCTGTACCATGGTGAGGGATGGTAGTGAGCGAGGCCTGCTAGTCCGAGGTGGTGGTTAGGGTCCGCGGCCGACTGCTGGTACTGGTGAAGAGGAGTGGTCCACTGCCGCCCCTGGTGCTGATTCCAGATACCAGGCTGAGGAAGGAGTGGGCGAGGTTGTGGCAAGGACTGAAATGAAGTGAGGGGGTGGGCGGGCTGAGGCGCTGCAGGTGGGAAGGGTGTGGCTGTGTATCTTTCCACCGTAAGAAGCCGCTGTAGGAGACGCTCCTGACGTAAATCGTCAGTTCTGGCGTGGCAAGTAGCAGAAGTGTGTCCTTTCCGTGAGCAGTACTCACACACTTTTGCCTTGGCTCGCTTTTGTGTCTGCTTGGTGGCCTGGTGAGTCCTCAGTCCTTCGCTGGACACCCTCCTCGCGTCCTGCTGCACTTCCTCTTAGATTTCTTTTTCTCCAATCTCCTGAAGTGGTCTGAGGAGAGGTTCGTGGGCGAACAGAGGCACCGCGATCTACTCCGTTCGCTGTGTTTATGGAGGAAGAGTCCCTGCTGCTCTGTGTGGCGGTAGACGTGGTAGTGAGTACCGAGCAGTCACTCTGTGTGGCAGAAGGAGTGACAGTGGACGCTGGGGAGGTGTCACAGTCGCTCTGTGTGGCGGTGGAAGCAGTGGAGGTAGGCGGAGCGGTCGTTGTTTCCCGGGCAGGCGAAGGGAAGGTGGAAGTGGAGAAAACAGCTGCGTACCGGATCTGTTGCGGTTTATCCGAGCTCCACCACGTCCTCCACCTCTCAGAGTCCTGACAAACCACCTCCCAGTGTTCGTCAATTGACTCTGCGTGGGCGCTGACTGCCTGAGAGCGTGTGGCTACTTGCGTCTGGCGCTGTTTTGACGCTATCAGCCTGTCTGCTACTCTGAGAGCCGCAGCAAACACGTCTCTGTGCTGTATGATCAAGTCTCTGTCGTCCTGGAGGGACTTAATCACACAGTTTTGTTGAGAGGCTTCCTCAGTGAGCTTTTCAACTAGTGAAACTAGCTCTCCTCTCTCAAGCCCTCCCACTGACTCTCCCCACTATCGTCCGGTAGTGGCGTGGGGGGTGTGTCAGTCTCCTCGCTGATGTAGATGACGGGGTCCGGGATGTTTGCTTGAGTCGTAGCTGTTCCGTGTAGCTACACTTGAAGACTGGCGTATCCCCAAGGCAGCTGTTGTGACAAAGGTTACGGCAGGTTTCCTCGTCACAGCTCACGTGTTGAGTCTTAAGTGTTGCTTTGCCACAAACGCAACACCAATTCTGTGGCTGGTAGCCAGGCAAGTCTCGCCTGGCTATGGGGCGATGGGCGGGGCTGGACATTGAGGGAGAGGATTAGTGATTCCTGGGGAATTGTGGAGCCAGGTGTGGGAGCGACAACGAGTGTTGGCTCTAAACGACACGTACGACACTAACACACTCGTGAACACAGACACTAAACACTGGCACAGAACACAAAGCACTTCCCACAGGCGCACAAAAAACACACGACACTAACTACCTCTCCCACAAGTCAAGCCAAACCAGCCACGGAGAGAGAGATACAGGTTGTTTAAAAACTACCTTGGAGAGATTTGGCAACTGTGTGCTGCCTTAGGCCTCGCGTCAGGTCAGGCCCGGGTCTCGGTCACTGCACGGGTACAAGCACTCTTTTCAAGTGATTTTTCAACACTATTGCAAGGCTTAGCACACCTTACACTTTTACATGGACACCAGGACACTTAGCACTTCAAGCACTGAAATTTTCACAACACTGCACTTTGTTAAACCACTGTAACACCACGAAAACACGGAGCTACCACGTGCGTGACCTCTCTCTCTCTCTCTCTCTCTCTCTCTCTCTCTCTCTCTCTCTCTCTCTCTCTCTCTCTCTCTCTCTCTCTCTCTCTCTCTCTCTCTCTCTCTCTCTCTCTCTCTCTCTCTCTCTGTGTTGGTATTTAGTGTCGTCTTTGATGAGAAGGATGAGGTGTAAGGAGAGTGAAAGATAGAGAACTTACAGCTAACGATAAAGTGTGTGTGTGTGTGTGTGTGTGTGTGTGTGTGTGTGTGTGTGTGTGTGTGTGTGTGTGTGTGTGTGTGTGTGTGTGTGGGTGCGTGTGTATGTGTGTGCGTGTGTGTTTGTGTGTTTACTGTCTTATATTATAGGAGTTTTCCACAATGCAAGTTTGAGTGTTCATAATCTCTCTTGATAGGGATTTTTGTACAGTTTTCGTACATTTGGTGTCATTTCTGCTGTAATCTTTAATGTGATCTCTTCTGTGTGTGTGTGTGTGTGTGTGTGTGTGTGTGTGTGTGTGTGTGTGTGTGTGTGTGTGTGTGTGTGTGTGTGTGTGTGTTTGATATGAGTACTCCTTCAATGCATGTTGACAGTGGTGGCGCTACTGATGTTGTTACATAGTTGGCTTGTTTACCTATCTACTTAGTTATGTATTTGCTTATTCATGTCACTTAATGGAGTGTGCAGTGTGTAGTGGTTACTGATATCAATCTTTTCATCACACAAGCACATAGGAGATGAATTTGAGGTCAACGTATTAATAATAATTATGAGACATCATTTCACTTATTGGGTGGAATTTACCGCTATTCAGGTAGTAATGATACACAACTCTTAGCCTCTAATTTGTAATTATTTTGCTCGGTTGGTAAGCGAGTGCTTTTCGTTACACTGACTGTGAGTGAAATGACTAACAGTATCTCATAATAAAAGTAAAGTCAATGAGGTTAGAATGTTTTTTTTTTCTTTTTTATAACAAACATATTGTCATTAGTGTTGTGGCAAGCGTGCGTCATCTTCAAGTGACCCTGTTTATTACTGTACGAATGAATTAATCAGCTTTTGTCGCTTATTGTCTGGAGAGTCTATTGTAGTGTTAATGTTTTGTGATGTGCACGTTTGTCGCTTTGAATATTTCACGCTGAAGGGGACGGCAGCATGGAAGTACGTGGACTGTTTGTGTCCCATCTGTGTCACGTTTTGTACAGTGGAATAAACATATATAGGTTAGCAGTTCGCACTGGCTAGCTACTGAAGACGCTAACACCTGTTTGTCAGACTCTCTAACACTTTATCACATAAAGTTTTAGCGTATGTACTTTAGGGAAGGTTATTGGGGTTTTTCGAGGATGTTTTAATGACTGTTCTCACGTTATATCCATTAAAACTTAGTAGCAATTCACAATTCGCTATACCAATAGTCTGAACTCACTATGAAGAAAAAGATTAAGTTTTAATATTCACTTGCGTATTAGTTGGGTCAGCATACAAGGTTGTTATTAGTCACAGTTGTAGTGAAGGTAAGGCGTGGTGTGCACCAGCCGTACATTGCCGCCGCTGCCGCAAATAGTCCAGTAGCGACAATGTAGTCCTGTGGCACTTTGTATGTGCTCTCAGTTTTATTGCTGAATATTGTTAATTCGACCCTGCTCTACATTTTTAGCTTGGGTAGACATCGTCAAAATCCGGCATAACCCCTACAGACGCCATTTTCCAAAATGGCCGCCAAAAATATTATTTCATCCATAACTTCGTACGCAGTTGGGGTAAAATGATCAGACTTGGTGCTAAATGTAGGTTTTCATGGGCGAGGATTACGATGGAATAGGTGCCAGCAAGATATAATGAAGCCATTTTCCAAAATGGCCGCCAAAACTGTTTTAGATGTTGCAAAATGACCACCTCACATAACTCCGAATATATTTGCCACTGAGATGTCAGATTTTATTCTGAATATATGTTCTTAGGCTAAAGAAACTTGATGGCATTGGTGCCTTGTATGTAGTTTTGTTACACAGCTTTTCCCCAAAATTGAAAATCACAAGCTTGCATTTCAAGTCAAGGTAAGATAAAAATAAATGTGACACTCGGGGTGACGATATTGTTTTTTTTGTTTTTTTTATGGAAGAATAACTGACTTTGGCCATAAAGTTTGTTAAAACACAAAACTGATTATAATTAGAAGTAGATTATTTTTTTTGACAAATACACAAGGTGGCAGTATGGTGTTCAGCTTAATGACGTCACTAGGCCACTATTCTGTTACAGCAGAGATCGTTGGAAGTCGACATGCACTTGTCTTCTTCTTTGGCTTTTCGTATTTGCTGGTAAAACTAGCAAAGTATGCTCGTTCTACTGGTATTTGATTGCATGTTTATTGTATTTCAAGACAAGACTAGAATTTTATTTCTATGCTTTGTGTGAGAAATATTCCAAGCTACAATGTTCGGTTTCTCTTAATCGCTCTTGACTGTAGCTTCTAAAGGTTGAGTCTGCAGTGCTCTACACGTGTTTATTTGCTTGCTCATTCGATACAGTGGTAGCACATTTCGTGGTATGTGCGCTGCTGATTTGTGTATATGATCGTTCCTACTGCTGTCTTATTCACACGTTTAATCAATAATCTTTCACGTTTGTTGTAGTCTTGATCAAATATTCTAGAAAGAAATCTATCTTTGTAGCCATTTTGTACCTGTGACCGTGTGAGTGATCTCATAACTGATTAGTCACTTCACTTCTCACAGAAGAGCGCAGGTGGAATCATTGGTCAAACCAAGAGAAGTGCTTACGTTTGTGAATGGCAGATGGTTTATCATGAGGTTCTGGCCATCAGTAACGTCTTTCGCAAACTCACCAACTCCAATGTCATGAGCCACTGTGATGTATCCCACCATGAGTTGACCGGTAAGAAGGGAGAGAAGTTCAATGCCAATGTCACCAGGCTACTGGACTTCGTTCGAGCACATGGAAACCCCTTCCAGGTTACACAAAATGTGCAGCTGCATAATTTCCTAACAAAGCAGTGTGTCGACAGACCGGTTGCTCAGAGGCTATTAAATGCCCTTGACCATGGTGGTGTGAGGTTTCAGGAGTTCAGGGCAGAGAGGCTAGTCAGGAAAGAGAAGAAAATCTTTGAGCCAATCTCCAAGACCAATCTCCCAAAATTCTCAGCAGAAGCGAAAGTCACAACAGTTGTTTCCTCCAAGATAGCTACACAAAGGCATCCTTTGAAGGCCAGAGGCAGATGCAGATTGCTTTGTCTAGAGGAATGTCTGTTCAGGATGTCCTGAAACATGACCTCACGCCCGACTGTCCGCTGTTCGATGCAGATACTACCAGCAAACCAGTGAAACACGTGCTGATAAGAGAACTTCAGAAATTGCTTGATTTCGATGCTTGCAAACCAAGAATTGAACAGTGTGCAATGTCAACTTCTGTCATTGTGGACTTTATGGCTCGCATCCGAATGCTGCCTTTGATAAAATTCCAGACGTTCAAGCAGGCAGTTTCTACAGTGTTCATCTCTGCATCAAAGATGTGTGACAAGTCGCAGTTGCATGTTGTATTTGACAGCTACCCTGAACAGTCTGTGAAGGAACTTGAAAGGCAAAGGCGCAGCACAAATGTGGCAGCCATTGAGGTTGCGAGCATAACTGAGGATACTTCTATCCCCAAGCAATTGGACAAGTTCTGGGCTTCAAGCTCAAACAAAGTAAAACTTCAACACTTTGCACGTCAAGTGGCACCCAAACTGGACATCCCAGTGGACGTTGTTCTCAGTGGCATGGTGTTGCCAGATCAGTGTCTAGAACCACTGCAAGTCCAAGGGAACACAATACTTCCAGAACTACACAATGAGCTGGAGAAAGCAGATCTCAGACTGGTACCACACATGATGTGGGCCGTGACCCAGGGCACTGAGAGGGTTGTCATACTCTCCAATGACACTGATGTTGTGTGCCTCGCACTTCGGTTTTTCCACACTATGCAACATAATGGTCTAAAGGAACTCTGGATAAGTTTTGGCACTGGAGAAAAAAGACGCTTTCTGCCATTACATGATGCAGCTCAAAAAATGGGTCCATTGCTGTGCAAAGTCTTGTTGAAAGCACACATTGTGACTGGCGATGATGTCACTAGCAAGATAGGGACAAAAGCTGCAGCTCTTCGAGCAGAGCCAGAGAAGCATTTCATTGAGTTCGGAGAGAGTGGCATGCTATCCGATGAGGATATCCATGCGGTAGAAACTTACCTCCTGAAGGTGTGGAGCCCCAGCACCAAAGCAACATCATTCGATGAGCTTAGATTCATTGAATTCAAACGAAAAGTTTCCATATCATGCTTGGCTCCTACATCCAGTGCTGTTAGGGGTCATATTCTGAGAGCTTTCTGGAGAATCCGGACCTGTCTAGTGATCCTAGACCAGCCACCAGTCATACCCGAGCCACAACATTTTGGTTGGCAACTTGATGAGAGTGGTACTTTGCTGCCAACAAAATTTCTCCATCCAGTTCCGGAGAAAATGCTCACACTGTGTGGCTGCCAAGCATGTGCCACGTCAAGGTGCAAGTGCAAGAATGAAAGTATGTCCTGCTGTGTGTTTTGTAAGTGTGATGCTCGATGTCAAAACCAGACCTCTTCAATGTAATCACGTGAACACTGCATTTGAATTTGATTTTGTGTGAATCTTGATTCTACTACTGTCCTTCACCTTGTAGCTATTGTTAAAAGTGATGTTCTGCTGGTCTGTGTCATCGTACACATGTTTGACTGATGATTAAAACATGCTTCACATGTTAATATTTGCAACTATCTTTACAATGTATCTTGTATTGCATATTGTTTATTGTTACACGGACACTAAAGTTAACCAATGATATGCCTGTCTGTGTCATGTTTCATTAGTGTTTGATTGACAAATTAAAATTCGTGTGCAGTATTCCATGCTTGTTCCATGTTCCATGATTGTTGTTGCCTACAGACATTGATTAACTGCTGTTTTGTTGCTCTATGTCATATTGTGGTTCATGTTTCATTTATTGATATATTGATTCTTAAATTGGCTGATTGACTGCTCTATTGATTGATTGATTGATTGATTGGGAAGTTTAGCCCTATAAGTCAAATGCTTGGTACTAGTGAAGCTTCTGAAGCTTCATTGATGAGTAAGCGTGAATACATTACATATTAGAATAAATGTTTTCTACTTGAATATAAATTTGTACACCAATATGCTCTTCCTGTCATTTGGTTTTGGCCATTTTGGCAAAAAAAGGTACAATAGAACGTAATGGCACCGATGCTATTGAATTCCTTGGTCCTAAAACACATATTTAGAATAAAACTTTATTTATGCGACAAATATATCCGGAATTATGTGAGGTGATCATTTTGCAACATCCAAAACAGTTTTGGCGGCCATTTTGGAAAATGGCTTCATTATATCTTGCTGGCACCTATTCCATCGTAATCCTCGCCCATGAAAACCTACATTAAGCACCAAGTCTGATCATTTTACCCCAACTGCGTACGAAGTTATGGATGAAATAATATTTTTGGCGGCCATTTTGGAAAATGGCGTCTGTAGGGGTTATGCCGGATTTTGACGATGTCTACCCAAGCTAAAAATGTAGAGCAGGGTCGAATTAACAATATTCAGCAATAAAACTGAGAGCACATACAAAGTGCCACAGGACTACATTGTGGCTTCAGGACTAAAATGAGGAAAGCAAGAATGTCGGGGTCTTGAGTTTACTTCTCAATTGCGTCGCTCCGGGCTTCTAACTGCCGTGGACCAGAGTGTGGCTATAAAAGGCAAGTCTGGCCCTCGCCATTAGACTGGGAACTACCACTTGATCAAAGTAAATTTCTTCCAGCCTCGTCTAGCGTTACTAATGATCTCACCGCTGGCTGCCTCGCGCTGTTCTCACTCATTTTCCAGTTGTTGCTGTTGAGTCCAGGTGAGGTGTGTGTGTGTATCTAAGCTCGTTCCGTAGGGTAACGTCTGGCTGTCTGTGTGTGTGTGTGTGTGTGTGTGTGTGTGTGTGTGTGTGTGTGTGTGTGTGTGTGTGTGTGTAGTCAGAGACTGCAGCAGATCAAACAGTGTGTTTCCTTTCACGTGTAGCCCCTGTTCACCTACACACACACACACACACTCGTTCCGTAGGGTAACGTCTGGCTGTCTAGTCAGAGACTGCACAGATCAAACACACACACACACACACACACACACACACACACACACACACACACACACACACACACACACACACCACACCGGTAGCTCAGTGGTTAGAGCGCTGGCTTCACAAGCCAGAGGACCCGGGTTCGATTCCCCGGCCTGGTGGAGATATTTGGGTGTGTCTCCTTTCACGTGTAGCCCCTGTTCACCTAGCAGTGAGTAGGTACGGGATGTAAAATCGAGGAGTTGTGACCTTGTTGTCCCGGTGTGTGGTGTGTGCTTGGTCTCAGGCCTATCCGAAGATCGGAAAAAATGAGCTCTGAGCTCATTCCGTAGGGTAACGTCTGGCTGTCTCGTCAGAGACTGCAGCAGATCAAACATTGAAACACACACTTGCCCTCAACACCTCAGCACAATCGCCGCCCTCACCAGGCAACACTGACGTGAAATATTTTTCCGCCATCGCTGAAAGAATGGGATATTAATAGGCTGCTTTAAAGGATTACGTGGTGGTGAAAGCAAATTAAATGCCGGGTCGTCACAAAAGCTCCGACCAATGGAAATTTTGCACCAAATTTTATTTTATTTTATTTTATTTTATTTATTTATTTATTTATTTATTTTTTTTTTTTTTTTGTCGCGTTACGTGCAGGTAATTGATAAGCAAGCCTGAGCGCAGTTTGACAGAACGTTTGAATCTTACGTAGTGTGTGATGAATGGCAGCCAGGAATCAGGTCAGGAAAGGAGTCACTCAGGAAGGGAATGCACTTCCGTAGGAACACGTTCAGTGTGGTGTTATGAATATACTTTACTAAATAATTGTTATAAATGTGGCAGTCTTCTACAAATGGTGTCCAGGAATCATGTCAAGGAAATAACTAGTCATTTCAAGATGATAATTCATTGCTGATGTGATGCATGACTGAGGCATGAAGTGAATATATTCAAACTTAACAAAATGGTAACATTGGTAACGTTCACTTATCTAAAAAAGAACACAACACACTCCTAATTATGTGCATGATTAACTAAACCCTTCCATTTATCATGAAAACAGTCGCTCACTACAGTGAGTAGCGAAAACAGATTTACTGTGAATATCAGTGTTGCCTGCAATCCAATATTGAGGTCAGGGTTGGTGTCCTTTTCAATAATGACATTAATAAACATCATACTTAATGAACATTCGTGTTCAGTGAAACAGACGGAGGATCTTTGCTGCTCCGGCGTGGAACATTGCCCCTCCACACAACACTATAATCAAATTGTTAGTGTTGAGACAAAAGAAGGTTTGATTAATTAATGTGTGAGGATGATGGATGAAAATAGGTATGTCTCATGAAGGCATTGCTACATGTCGCCTGATTGCTTCGTGCAGCCTTCCTTACATTCTTTTGTTCCTAAGTATGCCCATGACTTGAAGTATGAAGACACCACACCGTTTGCTACAGCACTTTTAAAGCAAACAGAGAATGTAGCTTGGTGAGCATTTTATTCAATATCCCAAGAACAAACCTACAGAGATATCAGTACAGAGCAAAATTATGAAGTGTAGGTGTAGTGGCTATCTAATAGGTAAAGTGTATTCCCTAAACCATTATATAGTATGTGGCAGTTGGATTCAAGAATAAACCAACAGAGATATCAATACAGAGCAAAATGATTGAGTGTACTGGCTGTTTAATACATAAACCATTATAATAGTATGTAGCAGGTGACTCTGCTTGTCTTAACATCTACTCCCCTTTCATTCTATCTCAGTGGTTACAATAAAAAAAAAAAAGGGTGTGAATATGGGCCTTTGTTAGGGTCAGCGTGATCTTCTCTTGTCCTCTTCCTTGTTGACTGTTGACTCCTTCCTGGGTCAGAATTAAAACATTTGCATGTGAAAAATACCATTAGATAAAGTAATAATGACAAGTATAAACCGTGACCCCAAAAAACACTATGTAAGAAAAGCAGTTAAAGAAGACATGTCAATGATAGAAACTTATTACCTTAACAACACCACTACACTCTTATTTATACGCCTTCTTGTTTACTTTCTTTTCTTTCTTTATTTTTTAAGGAGAGAGAGAGAGAGAGAGAGAGAGAGAGAGAGAGAGAGAGAGAGAGAGAGAGAGAGAGAGAGAGAGAGAGAGAGACATACCTAAGCTCTTTTTGCTTTTCACTACCACCATTGCAATGAGGCTAATTAAGTTGACACATGGGGATGATCTTTCACAGATTAGCTCGGTCTGTATGGTGACGCGCCGTCTTCACATTTCGGGGCTCACACGATTTGTATTCACGTTAAGGACCTGTGTATGGGAGGAGGACACAACAGTAGTAAGAATGCATTGCAAGTGAAACACGACCATGAGAGAGAAGTGAACTGATGAAGACATTGGTGAGAGAGAAGTGAACTGATTAAGAAAAATTATTTCGTGGTATCACAACAACTCAGCCTTAAAGCATAGCAGTACTACAAACGCTGAAACATAAGTAAAGAAACAGCAAAAAAAGTACGATTCAAATTTCCAGCGAGAGAGAGAGAGAGAGAGAGAGAGAGAGAGAGAGAGAGAGAGTGTGTGTGTGTGTGTGTGTGTGTGTGTGTGACTGAGTGATTCACCTGTCCTCGTGTCCGTCACTATGAAAACCACGTCCTCAGTATCGCCTTCCAGACCCTTTCCAGACCATTCCAGCCACCTTCCACCTCCACTGTCTCCTGAGGCTCCTTTCCCTCCTCCTACGGGCACCACGGCCATTAGTTTCATTGACAGATTCACTCAGTCTGGACAAGCCAGCACCAGTAGCTCATAATGTTGCCTCATAAGTCCCTGCATACTCATTAAGCACACCGACGCACATACACATGTACATCCATCTACGTATTCTTGACCCATACTGATGTAGTGTTCTTGTGAGACTTCCTGTTGCCGCGCCACTAATGTCCTGGTTATTTGAGGCTAATCCAGTCGTTCACTCCTCCTTCTGATCTCCAGTTTGTTCCTCTCTTTTTGAAATGTGACTCATTAAAGAGAGTGGACGCGTTGCTTCTCGAGCTTTGTAGTTTATTAGCCTTAAAGAGTGCGTCTACATCACTTTGTTATGTACTATATGCCACTTAAACATCCCTACCAGATCACCTCTTACTGTACGCATATCTAACGAACGTGGATTTAGAAGCCTTATTCTCTAACAGACCTGCATACATTATGTTGGCAATAGTTCGTGTCGCGTGTCATTCTCTTATTTCCACATGATGCAAGTAATGCTTAGTCCACTAATGCCAATAGCAATAGGAAAAAAGTGCTAACTTTCATTAGTTTCTGTTCTCAGTTTACTCCCCCCCAGATGGGAACCGCCTTGTCGTGGTGGGGGGAGCTTGCGTGCCCCTGTGACCTGGCGAGCTAGGCTAGAGGGGGCTTAGGCGCCTGCTATGCCCTTTCGAGGGGGAGAGGGCTACCCATGCTAGTAAGATCCTATTGTAGTCCCAGTAGGTGGTTTCCCTTGCCCCTGGGGCTAATTTTTTGTGTAACTTTATACATATGGTAAAACACAAAAAACTTTCAGGTTCTCGTGAGGTGGCTGACCTGGCCCACGAGACGTCATCTTCAGGTCTGAGTAGAAAGGAGGATTCCCCTCCACAAGTGCCTCCCTCAGCAGTTTCCTGCTCTGGGAGTCCTTCTGATGGACGCATTTCTACAGCATGTGACTCCCTTTTGATGGTAAATGTTAATCCATCTTTTTCTTATTACGCCTTACACTGCCTTCTCAATGTGTATGGCACGGTTCCCCGTATTCTACGTGTTTACGATAAGGATTTTCCGTCTAACCGCTGCTATGTAACGTTTCTGTCATGCGATGAAGCTCGTTTCGCTGTAGAACATGTAGTATCCCTGCCTCTTGCTGGCTCTGGCTTTAAGACAGTACTTCTCCACTCTCGCAATATTTCGGACAGTGACACGGACTACATCCCAAATCTGTTTGACCACCATTCAGAGAGTTCAGTTCCTGAAGTCCGCCAGATCCCGCCTCCACGTTGGTTTGTGGCGTACTACAGAAATGGGTGCGGAATTTCATCCATGCCTCCCGTTACTTGTCCAAAGAGATCGGCACGATTCCTGAGGGAAACCCTCAAGAAATATGGGAAGGGGTGCTTGTGCGAGCTAAAGATATTACGTAGGCGAGGATGTTACGACATCTCCCATGCCCTACTGAGAGCATGTTTGAGACTGTCAAGGCTCATCCACCTTTAATTACAGTAAAGGTTGTGTGTACAGTCAGGATCTTTACGAATTTCCTGAAGAGGAAATACTGGCTATGTGTCCTATGAGGAATTCTACCAACATGGTCCTTCTCACCTTCTTTGGTTCCACCCTCCCAGACCGTGTTCATATCGGTTCTATCAATCTTAGGGTGAGGCGTTTTGTTTCTCGCCCTCTTCAGTGTTTCTCTTGCTATGGGTACGGTCACGGTAAAAGCTCCTGTAAGGAAGCTGCTCGATGTGGTAATTGCTCTGCACTAGATTCACACTCTGAGGAGCATTGTAATGCTGCTGCTTACTTTTTCCATTGCCGTGATGCTCACCAGGTACGTTCCAGGCAATGCCCCAGATATCGCATGGAGCAGGACATTTTACAGCTTGCTAACTCTCTCGATATCTTGGCCTATTGTTTGACAACCGTCTTACTTGGGTTTCCCATTTCCTTCTCTTAAGGTGTCTTATCGGCAGGCATTATCCTTTCTTCGGGTTTTAAGTCACACCTCTTGGGGTGCGGACAGGGACTCTTTGCTGCTGCTTCACCGTACACTAATCCTTCCTAAGCTGGAATACGGTTGTGAAATCTACTCTTCTGCAACGGATGCACGGCTACGCACGCTTGACTCCGTGCATCATGCTGGGGTCCGCTTGGCTACGGGTGCATTTCGGACATCTCCAATTCCTAACTTATTAGTGGATGCTGGCTTCTGGCCGCTGGACTTCCGGCGCAAGTCTTTGATGCTCCGGTGTTGGTTTCGCACCCATCGTCTTCCTGATTCCGTCCCTTGTCTGTCAATATTGCGGGACTCGTGCTTGCAGGCATATGTCACTCGACCTAGTCTCCCTAAACCTTTTGGCCATCGAGTCGCAAATCTCATGGCAGAATTATCTATCGACCCCACTCCTATGTACTCTTTCCGGCTCCCACGAGTTGGTTATTGGCAGCTTCCTGTTATCTCATTATGCCCTCCTGCCATGGATGGCAAGAAGGATTTTCTGCCAGATCTGTCCCACACACAGTTTTTAGAACACTTTTTTATCCATTTTGATGATATCCCCGTTTTTACTAATGGTTCCAAATCCGACGCAGGCGTTGGGTTTAGTGTGGTTTTCCCCTCTTTTTATCGGTGTGGCAGCCTTCCTTCAGGGGCGTCCGTTTTTACTGCGGAGCTGTCTGCCATAGTT
>NW_025541455.1:0-7850 GCF_017591435.1 Portunus trituberculatus | reverse complement strand
TTTTGTTCAATTTTTCCTGTAATTCAGTTCAGTAAAAGGTAATTTATTTCAGTAAAAGGAAGCTCTCGGCAGGCATGGTGTGGTTCAGTTGTTACTGGTGCTTCCCAGGATAGGATTGAAAGAAGGAAAATAAGTGTTAGTGTTTGTCTGTTTTCCAAAGTGACCACCACTTCTTCCTATTCCGAAACACTCCACTTGATATCCTGTTGTAAACTTTGTTGCTCGCCGCCGGAATGTTGCATCTCTTGCTATCTTCCACCACCATTGTTCATGCTAACTGCTCTTCTCATCTTGCTAACTGCATGACTCCCCTTATGTATTTCTAACCTCCCATGACTTGACTTCATTCAAGAGGGAAGTCTCGACCCATTTCTCCCTGTCTTTTGGCTAATCCCTTCGGACCAGTAAGGAGACACACTCAGTGGGCCTCTCAAATATATATATATATATATATATATATATATATATATATATATATATATATATATATATATATATATATATATATATATATATATATATATATATATATATATATATATATATATATATATATATATATATATATATATATATATATATATATATATATATATATATATATATATATATATATATATATATATATATATATATATATATATATATATATATATATATATATATATATATATATATATATATATATATATATATATATATATATATATATATATATATATATATATATATATATATATATATATATATATATATATATATATATATATATATATATATATATATATATATATATATATATATATATATATATATATATATATATATATATATATATATATATATATATATATATATATATATATATATATATATATATATATATATATATATATATATATATATATATATATATATATATATATATATATATTGTGACATGGAAATCGAGAAGAAATTAAATACGTAAAGAAGAAGAGAGCAAGAATGAAGAGATGAAGATGGAAGTGAGAAGGAGAATAATAAATGAAGAAACATGAGAGACACGAAAGCAGGTACCAAGATTATAAGACGCTATCACTAATCTGATAGATAAGAAGTCCCGTGACCACCGAGGAGAACAACAAGAGACAGTGAGTCATGGCAAGACAAACACAGCCGGAGACGAGCAGTAGATTATAAGAAGAAGCTTCTGGAACCTTCTCCCCATATCTGGTAGTAATTAAAGGTCGCCAGAAGTAAATGATATGGACGAGAGGTCAAGTAACACGTGTATATTAGGAGGTGTCAGAGAGAGAGAGAGAGAGAGAGAGAGAGAGAGAGAGAGAGAGAGAGAGAGAGAGAGAGAGAGAGCCGAGAACGCCGAGGAGAAGGCGAGAGACGACAGAGAGAGAGCTGTCAGACCAGAGGGTCAAAATGGGCGCGCCGCTTATCTCAAGACCAGTAAGTGTAGCCAGACAGTTGTAATGCAGTCACAGAAAATGTTGGTGTCATATTTTGATAAGGAAAAATGGTTATGTGTAGGTTGTGTAGGGTGTTGTTTTTATTGGAAGGTAAATTGTAGGGTGTGTTAGGATGTATTTTATCCTTGAATTTAAATTGCGTAATCTGAGTTGGATAACGGGAACAATGTGAAGAAATCTGGAACATTAGAAGAAATTAAGTGAAGAGAGAAATGTTGTTATCAATGAAGTTATTGTGTGTGTAATGAATTTGAGTTCAAGATATAATGTGGCAGAATCTGAGGCATTTGAAGGTGGACCTTGCGTGAAGAGAGTGATTCAAATTTCGTGGTTTTCGTGGTTTTATTTGTTGTCATAAGGGTCGTAAAGTGTAAATGTTTGTAAATAATATAATTAAGTAAAGTTTATAAAAAAAAAACTCAGAGGCGTTCCCTTGAACCCACAAAGCATTCTCTAAGATTAGGGACGCAACAAGATCGTGCAACTTGCAGACACGACATATATATATATATATATATATATATATATATATATATATATATATATATATATATATATATATATATATATATATATATATATATATATATATATATATATATATATATATATATATATATATATATATATATATATATATATATATATATATATATATATATATATATATATATATATATATATATATATATATATATATATATATATATATATATATATATATATATATATATATATATATATATATATATATATATATATATATATATATATATATATATATATATATATATATATATATATATATATATATATATATATATATATATATATATATATATATATATATATATATATATATATATATATATATATATATATATATATATATATATATATATATATATATATATATATATATATATATATATATATATATATATATATATATATATATATATATATATATATATATATATATATATATATATATATATATATATATATATATATATATATATATATATATATATATATATATATATATATATATATATATATATATATATATATATATATATATATATATATATATATATATATATATATATATATATATATATATATATATATATATATATATATATATATATATATATATATATATATATATATATATATATATATATATATATATATATATATATATATATATATATATATATATATATATATATATATATATATATATATATATATATATATATATATATATATATATATATATATATATATATATATATATATATATATATATATATATATATATATATATATATATATATATATATATATATATATATATATATATATATATATATATATATATATATATATATATATATATATATATATATATATATATATATATATATATATATATATATATATATATATATATATATATATATATATATATATATATATATATATATATATATATATATATATATATATATATATATATATATATATATATATATATATATATATATATATATATATATATATATATATATATATATATATATATATATATATATATATATATATATATATATATATATATATATATATATATATATATATATATATATATATATATATATATATATATATATATATATATATATATATATATATATATATATATATATATATATATATATATATATATATATATATATATATATATATATATATATATATATATATATATATATATATATATATATATATATATATATATATATATATATATATATATATATATATATATATATATATATATATATATATATATATATATATATATATATATATATATATATATATATATATATATATATATATATATATATATATATATATATATATATATATATATATATATATATATATATATATATATATATATATATATATATATATATATATATATATATATATATATATATATATATATATATATATATATATATATATATATATATATATATATATATATATATATATATATATATATATATATATATATATATATATATATATATATATATATATATATATATATATATATATATATATATATATATATATATATATATATATATATATAACAGTCAAAACCGGAATCAGTCAAAACTAGTTTTAACTAGGTATTTTCAATGTGTTGGTGAACAACTAGTATTACCTAGCCAAAACTAGTTATACCTTAATGTGTTTAGTATAACTAGAAATATCAAAGTTTAACTAGTTAAATCTAGTTTTATCTGATTGTTTAAGTTAAAACTAGATTCAACAACGGTACTGAATGTCAAAAGTAGGTGAGGATATGACCACTCGTTTGAGTACTTCTGTTTAAAACAACTGCAATGATATTCCGCAAATCTCCTTTTCCTTGTCAACATCTGGAATTGGTACAGTGACATTTTGTCCCACACTTGCTGGAGGGTGAGACGCATCAGATACTGTCTTCATTCTTTTTGCCTGCTTTTCCAAACTAGTACTAGCTACTTGCCTAACATGTGATATTTGTGCTTCAGAATTACATTTTAAACATATAACATTAGATCCAAAACCATCCTTGCCGCTCTCAACGTTTATTCCACAAGATTCGTGAATATGTGAGCCACACTTCGAACAGTAGTGACCTTCATTTATTTCCATTTCACACACACACAACACGAAAACACTTCACTTCTATTACTGGATCGTGAATTTATGTCATCTTGATTTGTCATCTGCAAAGCAACATTTGATTCCCCAACAGTGTCCTTGTTTACATGTGCAATTAACTTCTCCAAATCCTCCTCATTATTTACAACTTTAATCAATTCTCGTGGAATGCATGTTGTTGCAAGGCCAAGCCTTGGTTCTACACCAAACATTGCTTTGTATGGGCTTCGATTTATACCAGAATGATGGGCTCTGTTCTTCATAAATTGTACAAAGCGTAATCCTTCGGACCACCTTGCTGTATCATTGTCTTTCATCCATCCACTTAACATATTTTCAATATCTTGATTTGCCCGTTCCACAGACCCTTGACTTTGACTGTCTTGGTTTTCCATGCACAATTTTCAACTCTGGCCACAAAGAAGCTAAGAACGTTATAACACTATTTACAAATTCTCTTCCGTTATCACTCTGTAAAATACAGGGTGCTCCAAATGTTAAAAAAATATCAACAAGGTGATAAGCAACTTCTTCAGCACGTTTACATTGCAATGCACGTAGTATCACAAATTTAGTTAAATGATCTTGATAAACCATTATGAATTTATATTTTCCATCTGCTTGTGTCTGCGTATCAATTAAGTCCACTTGACACCGACTATTTAGCTCTGAGTGTAAGATTGGTTTGGAAACAAGTCCTCTTTTCTTTTTATTTTTCTTACTTTGGCACACTTCACACATGGTCAAGAAGAGCTTTATCATATCGGCTGTCACATTTGCATATTTCCTGCTAATTTCACATTTCAGTCTATCTCGACCACCATGACCGATTGCTACATGAGATGTCTTAATGACTTCATAAATCTCGGGAGTAGGAACGTAATAACGAACTTCGTCGTTTTACTTCTTGCAATCAGTTTTAGAACACCACCAATTTCAATGACATCAAACCGCTTCAGTCTTCTGTACTGTAGAGACGTTTTCTTCCTAGCAGTTTTAGCCTCCTTTACCTCCTGCAGCAGTGAACCGTATTTTTCTGCAGTAAGTATGTTGTAGTGTGATTCTTGTTGCTCGTCCCACTTCAGTATGGTCTGTAAAAACATAGTCTCCCATTCAGTGTCAGCTGCCTGGTTAGGAGGGTGGTCAGGAGGGTGTTCAGGATGGCCAGGTGAGCTCCAAGTTGCCATCTTGTAATGGTGGCTCACGAACAACTGACAGGTGAAGTAAATCAGTGAACCAGGTAAATGAGAATGAATCCTCCCCCCCTTCCCCCACCCTAAAAACTATGATAATATTGTGACCAATCATTAACGCCCACCTCTCCACTGTAAGGCCGAACTGCCACTTTCACTTTTAGTCTAACCTAGTTTTCCCAAACTTAACAATTGTTAAAACTAGTTTTGACTGAAGTGTGTAGGTAAAACTAGGTGTAAAATACATTTCGTGTTTTACCGAGCCTTTATGTTAAGAAACTAGTTTTGCCTAGGTAATACTAGTTTTTACAAACAATAAATTATACTTCTACTTCTGACTAGTTGAAACTAGTTCTGGCTGATTTCGGGTTCTGACTCTAACATATATATATATATATATATATATATATATATATATATATATATATATATATATATATATATATATATATATATATATATATATATATATATATATATATATATATATATATATATATATATATATATATATATATATATATATATATATATATATATATATATATATATATATATATATATATATATATATATATATATATATATATATATATATATATATATATATATATATATATATATATATATATATATATATATATATATATATATATATATATATATATATATATATATATATATATATATATATATATATATATATATATATATATATATATATATATATATATATATATATATATATAACTACTCTCTTTATCAACATATTATTCTTATTGTTTTTTGTGTAGAAAGGTGACCTCACATGAAGTAAATGACTGGCATTCTGGCAAAAAGCCACAGCTAATATGTTGGAATGAAAACGTTCCTCTTCCCTTGTAAAAGAAAAAAAAATCCAATATTTCAACACTTTAACACAGTAAAAAATAATGTTTTTAGTAAAACGGAAAAACGGTGTTAATGAAAACGAAAGAATTGTTTTGTTGATTTCTGTTTTAAGGTGAACGCAACATAGCTTCGATTGTTTTCGCAAACACCTTCAGAAAAAAAAATGATTATATATTTAATAAATGTTTTCCAATAGGATTATGTTGAACCAGCAAAAAAAGCTACAGGTAGACATAGTCGTATTCTCTCCCTTTATTTAAAAAGATGATCAGGTGATGACTTAAGTGATTTTACACGTACTCGCTCCTCCATTTGCCTCCATAATTTTCCAACAAAGCCAAGAAGGGTTTATATGTAAAATATATCAACAAAATAGGTCTTGTTGGCAGGATGTGGCCAAATTATGAATCTTCAGAGTTATATGTTAGTGATGTTCTCTTAAAAACACTGGTGTTTAAAATGTAATGTACTGGACTTATCAAAATAAGTTATAATTTGAACGCATCATAAAACATTTTTTTTTTTTTATAAACATAGTGTTTTGTGTAAGAGGGGTCCATATCTGGCAATTATATTATTGACAAGAGACTCAGTTGGTTACTTTTATTTATAAACATGTGTCTATGTATCTATCTATCTACCTATACATTATATATATATATATATATATATATATATATATATATATATATATATATATATATATATATATATATATATATATATATATATATATATATATATATATATATATATATATATATATATATATATATATATATATATATATATATATATATATATATATATATATATATATATATATATATATATATATATATATATATATATATATATATATATATATATATATATATATATATATATATATATATATATATATATATATATATATATATATATATATATATATATATATATATATATATATATATATATATATATATATATATATATATATATATATATATATATATATATATATATATATATATATATATATATATATATATATATATATATATATATATATATATATATATATATATATATATATATATATATATATATATATATATATATATATATATATATATATATATATATATATATATATATATATATATATATATATATATATATATATATATATATATATATATATATATATATATATATATATATATATATATATATATATATATATATATATATATATATATATATATATATATATATATATATATATATATATATATATATATATATATATATATATATATATATATATATATATATATATATATATATATATATATATATATATATATATATATATATATATATATATATATATATATATATATATATATATATATATATATATATATATATATATATATATATATATATATATATATATATATATATATATATATATATATATATATATATATATATATATATATATATATATATATATATATATATATATATATATATATATATATATATATATATATATATATATATATATATATAT
>NW_025541454.1:142500-216572 GCF_017591435.1 Portunus trituberculatus | reverse complement strand
TCAGAATTGCAGGTAATACACACTATTTGTCTAAGGACGTGAAATATGTCAAAAAGGGGTTATTTTGGTGTATTTCAGCGTTTTATGTAACAAAACTCAGAATTGTAGGGAAAACACACTATTTGTCAAAGGACGTGAAATATGTCAAAAAGGGGTTATTTTGATGTATTCTAGCGTTTTGTGAACCAAAACTCAGAAATGCAGGCAAAACACAATATATATCTAAGGAACTGAAATATGTCAAAAATGGCTTATTTTAGTGTATTCTACCGTTTTATGCACCAAACTCAGAAATGCAGGCAAAACACTATATTTGTTAAAACGTCTTATTCATGTGTTTTTAAGGTGTTTTATGAAAAAAAACTATCTCGATTGAAAATTGTGCTTATCAGTTTTTAGCTGTTTTCCACCAAAACACAAAAATGCTACGGAAACACACTATTTGTCTAAGGAACTGAAATATGTAAAAAATGGGTTATTTTGGTGTATTTCAGCGTTTTATGCAACAAAACTCAGAATTGCAGGTAATACACACTATTTGTCTAAGGACGTGAAATATGTCAAAAAGGGGTTATTTTGGTGTATTTCAGCGTTTTATGTAACAAAACTCAGAATTGCAGGTAATACACACTATTTGTCTACGGACGTGAAATATGTCAAAAATTTTGATGTATTCTAGCGTTTTATGAACCAAAACTCAGAAATGCAGGCAAAACACAATATTAAAACGCTAGAATAAACCAAAATAACCCATATTTTATTTATTTCAGTTCCTTAGACAAATAGTGTGTATTGCGTGCATTTCTTAGTTTTCGTGAATATAACGCTGAAATACACCAAAATAACCCCTTTTTAACATATTTCAGACCCTTAGACAAATAGTGTGTATTGCTTGCATATCTGAGTTTTGGTGCATAAAACGCTTAAATACTCCAAAATAACCTCTTTTTGAGATATTTCAGTTCCTTAGACAAATAGTGTGTCTTACCTGCAATTCTGAGTTTTGGTGCAGAAAATGCTGGAATTCACCAAAATAACCTTTTTTTGAGATATTTCAGTTCTTTAGACAAATAGTGTGTTTTGCTTACAATTCTGAGTTTTGGTGCAGAAAACGCTGAAATACAGCAAAATAATATTTTTTTATATAATTTTTCTGTTCCTTAGACAAATTGTGTGTTTTTGAAGTATTTTTGTGTTTTGGTGGAGAAAATTAAAAACTACTAAAATACCACTTTTTTGTTAATTTTACTTTGGATTCTCTATATTAGCTTGTTTTCATCAATTTTATCGTTTTAAAAGAAAATAATGTAAAATGAAGAATAAAAAAAAATTTAAATTGAGTGTATTTTTTCATAAAAAAATTAAAAACACATAAATAAAACGTTTTAACAAATACAGTGTTTTGCCTGCATTTCTGAGTTTGGTGCTTAAACGCTAGAATACACGAAACTAACCCCTTTTTGACATATTTCAGTTCTTTAGGCAAATAGTGTGTTTTACGTGCATTTCTGAGTTTTGGTGCATAAAACGCTGAAATACACCAAAATAACCTCTTTTTCAAATATTTCAGTTTTTTAGACAAATAGTTTGTTTTGCGTAATATTCTTTTGGTGCAGAAAACGCTGGAACACACCAAAATAGCCCCTTTTTAACATATTTCAGTTCCTTAGACAATTCGTGAATTTTGCTTGCATTTTTGAGTTTTGCTGCATAAAACGCTGAAATACAGCGTTTTGCTTGCAATTCTGAGTTTTGGTGCAGACAACGCTGGAATACACCAAAATAACCCTTTTTTAATATTTCAGATCCTTAAACAAATAATGTGTTTTGGAAATATTTCTGTTTTGGTGGAAAAAAATTAAAAACTACTAAAATATCACGTTTTTGTTAATTTTACTTTGGATTCTCTATTCTAGCTTGTTTTCATCAATTTTATCGTTTTGAAGCAAAACAATGTAAAATGAAGAATAAACAAAAATTTTAAATTGAGATTGTATCTTTCTTAAAACACTTTAAAAACACATAAATAAGACGTTTTAACAAATATAGTGTTTTACTTGCATTTCTGAGTTTGGTGCATAAAACGCTAGAATACACCAAAATAACCCACTTTTGACATATTTCATTTCCTTAGACAAAAAGTGTGGTTTGCGTGCATTTCTGAGTTTTGGTGCATAAAACGCTGAAACACACCAAAGTAACTCCTTTTATAAATATTTTAGTTTCTTAAACAAATAGTGTGTTTTGCATACACCAAAATATTCCATTTTTATTAAATATTTCATTTCCTTAGACAAATAGTGTGTATTGGAAGTTTTTCTGTGTTTTAGTGGAAAAAAAACTAAAAACTACTAAAATACCACGTTTTTTTAATTTTGCTTTGGATTCTCTATACTAGCTTCTTTTCTTAAATTTTATCGTTTTGAAGCAAAACAATGTAAAATTAAGAAAAAACAAGATTTTTAAATTGAGAATTATTTTTTTCATAAAACACCTTAAAAACGCATAAATAAGACGTTTAAACAAATATAGTGTTTTGCCTGCATTTCTGAGTTTGGTGCATAAAACGCTAGAATACACCAAAATAACCTATTTTTGACATATTTCAGTTCCATAGACAAATAGTGAATTTTACTTGCATTTCTGAGTTTTGGTGCATAAAACGCTGAAATACAATAGAATAACCTCTTTTTAAGATATTTCAGTTCATTAGACAAATAGTATGATTTGCCTGCAATTCTGAGTTTTGGTGCAGAAAACGCTGAAATACACCAAAAAAACTTTTTTTTTTTTTTTTTTTAATATTTCAGTCCTTAAACAAATAGTGTGTTTTGGAAATATTTCTGTTTTTTGGTGGAGAAAAAACTAAAAACTACTAAAATACCCCGTTTTTGTTAATTTTACTTTGGATTATCTATACTAGCTTGTTTTCATCTATTTTATCGTTTTGAAGCAAAAACAATGGAAAATGAAGAATAAAAAAAAATTTGAATTGAGATTGTATTTTTTCATAAAACACCTTAAACACATATAAATAAGACGTTTTAACAAATATAGTGTTTTTTCTGCAATTCTGAGTTTTTGAAGCAGAAAACGCTGAAATACACCAAAAGAACCTCTTTTAAAGATATTTCAGTTCCTTCGACAAATAGTGTGTTTTGCCTGCAATTCTGAGTTTTGGTGCAGAAAACGCTGGATTACACCAATATAACCCTTTTTTTTAATATTTCAGTTCCTTAGACAAATAGTGTGTTTGGTAGTATTTTTGTGTTTTAGTTTTAAAAAAAAAATAAGAACTACTAAAATACCACGTTTTTGTTAATTTTACTTTCAATTTTCTCTACTAGCATGTTTTCATCAATTTTATGGTTTTGAAACAAAACAATGTAAAATGAAAAATAAAAAAAAATTTTAAATTGAGATTTTATTTTTTCATAAAACACCTTAAAACACATAAATAAGACGTTTTAACAAATATAGTGTTATGCCTGCATTTCTGAGTTTGGTGGCTAAAACGCTAAAATACACTAGAATAAACCATTTTTTTTACGTATTTCAGTTTCTTAGACAAATAGTGTGTTTTGCGTGCATTTCTGAGTTTTGATGCAGAAAACACTTGAATATATCAAAATAACCCCTTTTTAACATATTTCAGTTCGTTAGACAAATAGTGTGTTTTGCTTGCATATCTTAATTTTGGTGTATAAAACGTTGAAATACAAAACAATAACCTCTTTATATATATATATATATATATATATATATATATATATATATATATATATATATATATATATATATATATATATATATATATATATATATATATATATATATATATATATATATATATATATATATATATATATATATATATATATATATATATATATATATATATATATATATATATATATATATATATATATATATATATATAACCCATTTTTTAATATTTCAGTTCCTTAGACAAATTTCTGTGTTTTGGTTGAAAAAAAACTAAAAACTACAAAAATATAATGTTTCTTTTAATTTTACTTTGGATTCTCTATACTAGCTTGTTTTCATCAATTTTATCGTTTTCAAGGAAAACAATGTAAAATGAAGAATAAACAAAATTTTTAAATTGAGTTTGTAATATTTCATAAAATACCTTAAAATTATATAAATAAGACGTTTTAACAAGCATAGTGTTTTGCCTACATTTCTGAGTTTGGTGGCTAAAACGCTAGAATACACCAAAATAACCCATTTTTGACATATTTCAGTTCCTTAGACAAATAGTGTGTTTTGCGTGCATTTATGAGTTTTGGTGCATAAAACGCTGAAATACACCAAAATAGCTCCTTTTTCAAATATTTCAGTTTCTTAAACAAATAATGTGTTTTGCGTACAATTCTGAGTTTTGCTGCAGAAAACGTTGAAATACACCAAAATAACCCCTTTTTAACATATTTAAGTTCCTTAGACAAATAATGTGTTTTGCTTGCATTTTTTGAGTTTTGGTACATAAAACGCTGAAATACACCAAAATAATCTCTTTTTGAGATATTTCAGTTCTTTAGACAAATAGTGTTTTGCGTACATATCTGAGTTTTGGTGCAGAAAACTTTGAAATACACCAATATAACCCCTTTTTAAAATATTTTTAGTTTCTTAGTCAAATAGTTTGTTTTGCTTACAATTCTGCGTTTTGGTGTAGAAAACACTTGAATACATCGAAATAACCCCTTTTTAACATATTTCAGTTCGTTAGACAAATAGTGTGTTTTGCTTGTGTTTCTGAATTTTAGTGCATAAAACGCTGAAATACACAAAAAATAACCTCTTTTAGAGATATTTCAGTTCCTTAGACAAATAGTGTGTCTTGCATGCGATTCTGAGTTTTGGTGAAGAAAACGCTGCAATACACCAATATAACCCATTTTTTTTTTTTTTATTTCAGTTTCTTAGACAAATAGTGTGTTTTCGATGTATTTCTGTGTTTTGGTTGAAAAAAAATTAAGAACTAAAATACCACGTTTTTGTTAATCTTACTTTTGATTCTATATACTAGCTTGTTTTTATCAATTTTATGGTTTTGAAGCAAAACAATGTAAAAAGAAGAATAAACAAAATTTTTAAATTGACTGTATTTTTTCATAAAACACCTTAAAAACACATATATAAAACGTTTTACCAAATATTTTGTTTTTTGTTTGCATTTCTGTGTTTGGTGCATAAAACGCTAGAATAAATAAAAATAACCCATTTTTGACATATTTCAGTTTCTTAGACAAATAGTGTGTTTTGCGAACAATTCTGAGTTTTGGTGTAGAAAATGCTGGAATACATGAAAATATCCCATTTTTAACATATTTTATATCCTTAGACAAATAGTGTGTTTTGCTTGCATTTTTGAGTTTTGGTGCATAAAACGCTGAAATACACCAAAATAATCGCTTTTTGAGATATTTCAGTTCATTAGACAAATAATGTGTTTTGACTACAATTTTGAATTTTGTTGCAGAAAACGCTGGAACACATCAAAATAACCCGTTTTTAACATATTTAAGTTCCTTAGACAAATAGTGTGTTTTGCTTGAATTTTTTTAGTTTTGGTGCATAGAACGCTGAAATACACCAAAATAACCTCTTTTTAAGATATTTAACTTCCTTAGACAAATAGTGTGTTTTGCCTGCAATTCTTTCTTTTGGTGCAAAAACGCTGGAATACACCATAATAACCCATTCTTTTTTAAATATTCCATTTCCTTAGACGAATAGTTTGTTTTGGAAGTATTTCTGTGTTTTGATGGAAAAAATCTAAAAACTACTAAAATACCACGTTTTTGTTAATTTTATTTTGGATCCTCTATACTAGCTTGTTTTCATCAATTTTACCATTTTGAAGCAAAACAATGTAAATGAAGATTTAACAAATTTTTAAATTGAGATTGTGTTTTTTCATAAAACACATTAAAAACAAAAAAATAAGACGTTTTAACAAATATAGTGTTTTGCCTGCATTTCTGAGTTTAGTGCATAAAACGCTAGAATTTTCCAATATAACCCATTTTTGACAAATTTAAGTGTCTTGGACAAATAGTGTGATTTGCGTGCATTTCTGAGTTTTGGTGCATAAAACGCTGAAATACACCAAAATAACCCCTTTTTAAATATTTCAGTTTCTTAGACAAATAGTATGTTTTGCGTACAATTCTGAGTTTTGGTGCAGAAAACGCTGAAATACACCAAAATAAACCTTTTTAACATATTTAAGTTCCTTAGACAAATAGTGTGTTTTGCTTGCGTTTCTGAATTTTGGTGCATAAAACGCTGAATTACATCAAAATAACCTCTTTATGAGATATTTCAGTTCCTTGGACAAATAGTGTGTTTTGCCTGCAATTCTGAGATTTTGGTGCAGAAAACGCTGGAATACACACAAATAACCCATTTCTTTTTTAATATTTCTGTTCCTTAGACAAATAGTGTGTTTTGGAAGTATTTCTGTGTTTTGGTGGAAAAAAAAACTAAAAACTACAAAAATATAACGTTTCTCTTAATTTTACTTTGGATAATCTATACTAGCTTGTTTTCATCAATTTTATCGTTTTGAAGGAAAACAATGTAAAATGAAGAATAAACAATATTTTTAAATTGAGTTTGTATTTTTTCATAAAACACCTTAAAAACACATAAATAAGACGTTTTAACAAGTATATTTTTTTGCCTACACTTCTGAGTTTGATGCATAAAACGCTAGAATACACCAAAATAACCCATTTTTAAAATATTTCTGTTTCTTAGACAAATAGTGTGTTTTACTTGCATTTCTGAGTTTTGGTGCATAAAACGCTGAAATACACCAAAATAACTTCTTTTTGAGATATTTGAGTTCCTTAGACAAAAAGTTTGTTTTGCCTGCAATTCTGAATTTTGTTGCAGAAAACGCTGGAATACACCAAAATAACCCTTTTTTTTAATATTTTAGTTCTTTAGACAAATAGTGTATTTTGGAAGTATTTCTGTGTTTTTGTAAAAAAAAAAATAAAAACTACTAAAATACCACGTTTTTGTAAATTTTACTTTGGATTTTTAAACTAGCTTTTTTTCATCAATTTTATCGTTTTAAAGCAAAACAATGTAAAATGAAGAATAAACAAAATTTTTTAATGGAGATTGTATTTTTTCATAAGACACCTTAAAAACACATATATAAGACGTTTTAACAAATATAGTGTTTTGCATGCATTTCTGAGTTTGGTGCATAAAATGGTAGAATACACCAAAATAACCCATTTTTTA
Organism: Portunus trituberculatus; assembly: GCF_017591435.1. Classification (NCBI taxonomy): domain Eukaryota; kingdom Metazoa; phylum Arthropoda; class Malacostraca; order Decapoda; family Portunidae; genus Portunus; species Portunus trituberculatus. The sequence goes on along the minus strand of NW_025541454.1, from coordinate 209,282 downwards.
CATATTTCAGATCCTAAGATCCTAAGTGTGTTTTGCATGCATCTCTGAGTTTTGATGCATAAAACTCTGAAATACTCCAAAATAACCCCTTTTTCAAATATTTCAGTTTCTTAGCCATATAGTGTGTTTTGCGTACATTTTTGAGTTTTGGTGCAAAAAACGCTAGAATACACCAAAATAACCCCTTTTTAACATATTTCAGTTCCTTAGACAAATAGTGTGTTTTGCCTGCAATTCTGACTTTTGGTGCAGAAAAGGCTGGAATACACCAAAATAACTTTTTTTTTTTAATATTTAGTCCCTTAGACAAATAGTGTGTTTTGGAAGTATTTGTGTTGTGGTGGAAAAAACTAAAAACAACTAAAATACCACGTTTTTGTTAATTTTACTTTGAATTCTCTATACCAGTTTGTTTTCATCAATTTTATCGTTATGAAGCAAAACAATGTAAAATGAAAAAAAAAAAAATTTTAAATTGATATTGTATTTTTTCATAAAACACATAAATAAGACGTTTTAACAATTATAATGCTTTGCCTGCATTTTTGAGTTTGGTGTATAAAACGCTAGAATACACCAAAATAACCCATTTTTGACATATTTCACTTCCTTAGACAAATAGTGTTTTGCGTGCATTTTTGAGTTTTGGTGCATAAAACGCTGAAATACACCAAAATAACCCCTTTTCAAATATTTCAGTTTCTTAGACAAATAATGTGTTTTGCGTAAAATTCTGAGTTTTGCTGCAGAAAACTTTGGAATACACCAAAATAACCCCTTTTTAACACATTTAAGTTCCTTAGACAAATAGTGTGTTTTGCTTGCATTTTTTGAGTTTTGGTGCATAAAACGCTGAAATACACCAAAATAACCTCTTTTTGAGAGATTTCAGTTCTTTAGACAAATAGTGTTTTGCGTACAAATCTAAGTTTTGGTGCATAAAACTTTGAAATAAGCCAGAATAACCCCTTTTCAAACATTTTTAGTTTCTTAGACAAATAGTTTGTTTTGCTTACAATTCTGAGTTTTAGCGCAGAAAACACTTGAATACTTCAAAATAACCCCTTTTTAACATATTTCAGTTCGTTAGACAAATAGTGTGTTTTGCTTGCATTTCTGAATTTTGGTGCATAAAACGCTGAAATACACAAAAATAACCTCTTTTAGAGATATTTCAGTTCCTTAGACAAATAGTGTTTTTTACCTGCAATTCTGAGTTTTGGTGAAGAAAACGCTGGAATACATCAATATAACCCCTTTTTTTTAATATTTCAGTTCCTTAGACAAATAGCGTGTTTTTGAAGTATTTCTATGTTTTTGTTAAAAAAAAATTAGGAACTACTAAAATACCACGTTTTTGTTAATCTTACTTTTGATTCTCTATACTAGCTTGTTTTCATCAATTTTATGGTTTTGAAGCAAAACAATGTAAAATCAAGAATAAACAAAATTTTAAAATTGATTGTATTTTATTATAAAACACCTTAAAAACACATATATAAGACGTTATAACAAGTATAGTGTTTTGCTTGCATTTTTGAGTTTGGTGCATAAAACACTAGAATACACCAAAATAACCCATTTTTGACATATTTCACTTCCTTAGACAAATAGTGTGTTTTGCGTGCATTTTTGAGTTTTGGTGCATAAAACGTTGAAATACACCAAAATAACCCTTTTTTTTAATATTTCAGTTTCTTAGGCAAATAGTGTGTTTTGCGTACAATTCTAAGTTTTGGTGCAGAAAACGCTAGAATACACCAAAATAACCCCTTTTTAACATATTTAAGTTCATTGGACAAATAGTGTGTTTTGGTTGCATTTCTGAGTTTTGGTGCATAAAACGCTAAAATACACCAAAATAACCTCTTTTTGAGATATTTCAGTTCCTTAGACAAATAATGTTTTGCCTGCAATTCTGAGTTTTGGTGCAGAAAACGCTGGAATACACCAAAATAAACCTTTTTTTTTAATATTTCAGTTTTTTAAACAAAGTGTGTTTTGGAAGTATTTGTGTTTTGGTGAAAAAAAACTAAAAACTTCTAAAATACCAAGTTTTTGTTAATTTTACTTTGGATTCTCTATTCTAGCTTGTTTTCATCAATTTCATCGTTTTGAAGCAAAACAATGTAAAAAGAAGAATGAACAAAATTTTGAAATTGAGATTGTATTTTTTCATAAAACATCTTAAAAACACACAAATAAGACAAAACGTTTTAACAATTATAGTGTTTTGCCTGCATTTCTGGGTTTGGTGCATAATACACCAAAATAACCCATTTTTGACATATTTAATTTCCTTGACAAATAGTGTTTTCCGTACATTTCTGAGTTTTGGTGCATAAAACACTGAAATACACCAAAATAACCCCTTTTTCAAATATTTCAATTTCTTAGACAAGGAGTGTGTTTTTCGTACAATTCTGAGTTTTGGTGCAGAAAACGCTGGAATACACCAAAATAACCCCTTTTCTCATATTTCAGTTCCTTAGACAAATAATGTGTTATGTTTGCATTTCTTAGTTTTGGTGTATAAAACGCTGAAATACACCAAAATAACCTCTTTTTAAAATATTTCAGTTCTTTAGACAAATAGTGTAATTTACCCTTTTTTTTAATATTTCAGTTCCTTCGACAAATAGTGTGCTTTAAAAGTATTTTTGTGTTTGGATGAAAAAACTAAAAACTACTAAAATACCACGTTTTTCTTAATTTTTTTTTGGATTCTCTATACTAGCTTGTTTTTATCAATTTTATCGTTTTGAAGCAAAACAATTTAAAATTAGGAATAAAGAAAATTTTTAAATTTAGATTGTATTTTTTCATAAAACACCTTAAAAACACATAAATAAGACGTTTTAACATATATAGTGTTTTGCTTGCATTTCTGAGCGTGGTGTATAAAAACGCCAGAATACACCAAAATAACCCATTTTTGACATATTTCAGTTCTCTAGACAAATAGTGTGTTTTGCGTGCCTTTTTGGATTTTGGTGCATAAAACGCTGAAATACACCAAAATAACCCCTTTTTCAGATATTTCAGTTTATTAGACAAATAATGTGTTTTGCGTACAATTCTGAGTTTTGGTGCAGAAAACGCTGGAATGTACCAAAATAACCTCTTTTAACATATTTCAGTTCTTTAGAAAAATAGTGTGTTTTGCTTGCATTTTCTGAGTTTTGGTGCATAAAACGCTAAAATACACGAAAGTAACCTCTTTTTGAGATATTTCAGTTCCTTAGACAAATAGTGTGTTTTCCTTGCAATTTTGAGTTTTGGTGGTGAAAACGCTGCAATCCACCAAAATATTCCATTTTTCTTTAAATATTTCAGTTCCTTAGACAAATAGTGTGTTTTGGAAGTATTTTTGAGTTTTCGTTAAAAAAAACTAAAAACTACTAAAATAACACGTTTTTGTTAATTTTACTTTAAATTCTCTATACTAGTTTGTTTTCATCAATTTTATCGTTTTGAAGCAAAACAATGTAAAATTAAGAATAAACAAAAGTTTTAAATTGAGATTGTATTTTTTCATAAAACACCTTAAAAACACATAAATAAGACGTTTTAACAAATATAGTGTTTTGCCTGCATTTCTGAGTTTGGTGCATAAAACGCTAGAATACACGAAAATAACACATTTTTGACATATTTCAGTTCCTTAGACAAATTGTGTGTTTTGCGTGCATTTCTAAGTTTTGGTGCATAAAACGCTGAAATACACCGAAAATATTTCACTTTCTTAGACAAATAGTGTGTTTTGCGTATAATTCTGAGTTTTGGTGTAGAAAACGCTTGAATACACCAAAATAACCCCTTTTTAACATATATCAGGTCCTTAGACAAATAGTGTGTTTTGCTTTTATTTCTGAGTTTTGGTGCATAAAACGCTGAAATACACCAAAATAACCTCTCTTTTTAGATATTTCAGTTCCTTAGACAAAGAGTGTGTTTTGCCTGTGTCGTGATCCGAGCTGTTGCACGACGTTGCACAAATTCTCTAGGTACTGGCTATAAATGGTCAAAGGTTTTTTCTATCTTTAATTAACAAAATAATATCTATACATAAATTGTTCGATACGGCGCCGACAAGTAAACAATCACAACTCTTTCTGTTACCTTCTCCACTGCAATTACTACAATTTCTCTTACAAACATCCTTAAGAATTACATTAATCTCGTACATATTCTCGCATCAAAACGGATTTCACTTCAAACATCATCCACTATATCTTCATAGCGTATTACAACATCTGAACACGGTGCTTTATTTATCAGTAAATCTCATATGTAGTACGTACAATATTACCCCTTTTTTCCAGCTACCCGTATATAAGAATGACCCTTACTTGGTACATGAATGCAAGAAACCACGTGACGTACCACCAAATATATTACCATACACATATAATTACCTGACTCCGTTCATCAAAAATGACAATGTAACACCACCGAAATATAATGACAAATATTGATATTTCCACACAAGTGACTTCCCACAAGTAATCTCTTTCTCTTGGTACCTATACATGGAACCACGTTAACTTCGTACACAATTACACAGTAGTAAATATGTTATGTAACTTATTCGTCAGAACAACACACATGTACATACGTAGGTAGCGGTATACAAATTCCCGTACTCATAGATGAAAACGCAAGTATATAACGACGTCATTATGAACCAAAGTACAAACACATAAACAGTAATAAACTAATACCACATAATACCTAGACCTCCTATCATGATACCTTCTCCATTCTAATTTACCTCAAAAGACTGCATTGCAACTTATAGCTCCACTTACTGGTTATATGAAGTACAAAACTTCGCCTTCAGCTATGCAGCCGAGGGTGGCCGCTTAGAGCCGCGGTTGTTCTCTTTGCTTCCTCTCTCCTCTCTCTCTGCCCCAATCCTTTACAATTTTCCTTCAGGAACTTATGGGGGCGTGTCTTGACCCACACAACACGCCCCTCAGAATGTACCGTTCACCAATCAAGTACAAACTCACGTGAACTCCACGTGTGGTATGAACAACATCCAAGAACGACAACAACACCACAGAATGTTTCCCTGACCTGGGCTATATATATCTGCCCGGGCTGCCCTGGGTCAACTGGCCTGGGTCATTAAATGTTTCCTTTTGACCTTCCTGCCTTTCCTAATCTCTTTTATGGCTGGATACGGCTACACACCGCATACTGGCGAACTAACATACATCCATATATCTTTATTTCTTGTTTCTTATATTTTTCATATTTCACTTATGATTTGGGCATCTGACACCTGCAATTCTGAGTTTTGGTGCAGAAAACGCTGGAATACACCAAATTAACCCATTTTTTTTAAATACTTCAGTTCCCTAGACAAATATTGTGTTTTGGAAGTATTTCTGTGTTTTGGTGGAAAAAAAAACTAAAAACTACTAAAATACCACGTTTTTGTTAATTTTACTTTGGATTTTCTATACTAGCTTATTTTCATTAATTTTATCGTTTTTAAGCAAAACAATGTAAAATGAAGAATAAACAAAATTTTAAATTGAGATTGTATTTTTTAAAACGTTTTAACAAATATAGTGTTTTGCCTGCATTTCTGAGTTTGATGCATAAAACGCTAGAATACACCAAGATAACCCATTTTTGACATATTTCAGTTCCTTCGACAAATAGTGTGTTTTGCGTGCATTTCTGAGTTTTGGTGTATAAAACGCTGAAATACACCAAAACAACCCCTTTCTAAAATATTTCAGTTTCTTTGACAAATAGTGTGTTTTGCGTACAATTTTGAGTTTTGGTGCAGAAAACGCTGGAATACACCAAAATTACCCCTTTTTAACATATTTCAGTTTCTTTGACAAATAGTGTGTTTTGCGTGCATTTCTGAGTTTTGGTGCATAAAACGCTGAAATACACCAAAATAACCCCTTTTTCAAATATTTCAGTTTCTAAGCCATATAGTGTGTTTTGCGTACAATTCTGAGTTTTGGTGCAGAAAACGCTGAATACACAAAAATAACCCCTTTTTAACATATTTCAGTCCCTTAGACAAATAGTGTGTTTTGGAAGTATATTTGTGTTGTGGTGGAAAAACTAAAAACAACTAAAATACCACGTTTTTGTTAATTTTACTTTAAATTCTCTATACCAGCTTGTTTTCAACAATTTTATCGTTTTGAAGCAAAACAATGTAAAATGAAAAATAAACAGAATTTTTAAATTGAGATTGTATTTTTTCATAAAACACATAAATAAGACGTTTTAACAAATATAGTGTTTTGCCTGCATTTTGTAGTTTGATGTATAAAACGCTAGAATACACAAAAATAACCCATTTTTGACATATTTCACTTCCTTAGACAAATAGTGTGTTTTGCGTGCATTTCTGAGTTTTGGTGCATAAAACGCTGAAATACACCAAAATAACCCCTTTTTCAAATATTTCAGTTTCTTAGACAAATAATGTGTTTTCCGTAAAATTCTGAGTTTTGCTGCAGAAAACTTTGGAATACACCAAAATAACCCCTTTTTAACACATTTAAGTTCCTTAGACAAATAGTGTGTTTTGCTTGCTTTTTTTGAGTTTTGGTGCATAAAACGCTGAAATACACCAAAATAACCTTTTTTTGAGATATTTCAGTTCTTTAGACAAATAATGATTTGCGTACACATCTAAGTTTTGGTGCAGAAAACTTTGAAATAAACCAAAATAACTCCTTTTTCAAATATTTTTAGTTTCTTAGACAAATAGTTTATTTTGCTTACAATTCTGAGTTTTGGTGCAGAAAACACTTGAATACATCAAAATAACCCTTTTAACATATTTCAGTTCGTTTGACAAATAATGTGTTTTGCTTGCATTTCTGAATTTTGGTGTATAAAACGTTATTTTAACCTCTTTTAGAGATATTTCAGTTCCTTAGACAAATAATGTTTTTTGCGTGCAATTCTGAGTTTTGGTGAAGAAAACGCTGGAATACACCAATATAACCCTTTTTTTTAATATTTCAGTTCCTTAGACAAATAGTGTGTTTTCGAAGTATGTCTATGTTTTGTTGAAAAAAAATTAGGAACTACTAAAATACCACGTTTTTGTTAATCTTACTTTTGATTCTCTATACTAGCTTGTTTTCATCAATTTTATGGTTTTGAAGCAAAACAATGTAAAATCAAGAATAAACAAAATTTTAAAATTGATTGTATTTTTTCATAAAACACATATATAAGACGTTTTAACAAATATAGTGTTTTGTTTGCATTTTTGAGTTTGGTGCATAAAACGCTAGAATACACCAAAATAACCTATTTTTGACATATTTCACTTCCTTAGACAAATAGTGTGTTTTGCGTGCAATTCTGAGTTTTGGTGCAAAAAACGTTGAAATACACCAAAATAAACCATTTTTTTTAAATATTTCAGTTTCTCAGACAAATAGTGTGTTTTGCTTGCATTTCTGAGTTTTGGTGCATAAAACGCTAAAATACACCAAAATAACCTCTTTTTAGATATTTCAGTTCCTTAGACAAATAATGTTTTGCCTGCAATTCTGAGTTTTGATGCAGAAAACGCTGGAATACACCAAATAAACCTTTTTTTTTTTAATATTTCAGTTCTTTAAACAAATAGTGTGTTTTGGAAGTATTTATGTTTTGGTTGAAAAAAAACTAAAAACATCAAAAATACCACGTTTTTGTTAATTTTACTTTGGATTCTCTATACAAGCTTGTTTTCATCAATTTTATCGTTTTGAAGCAGGACAATGTAAAATGAAGAATAAACAAAATGTTTAAATTTAAATTGTATTTTTTCATAAAACACCTTAAAAATATAGTGTTTTGCCTGCATATGTGAGTTTGGAGCATAAAACGCTAGAATACACCAAAATAACCAATTTTTTATATATTTCAGTTCCTTACACAAATAATGTGTTTTGCGTGCATTTCTGAGTTTTGATGCATAAAACGCTGAAATACACCATAATAACCCCTTTTTCAAATATTTCATTTTCTTAGACAAATAGTTTGTTTTGCGTCTAAAATAGCTGTTCTGCTAGGCAGGCTGTGTAGTGCCAATGAACTCGCTGCTGCACCTTTGGATTCATTTTGTTCAACCTATAAAACATGCAGGTTCCAACATCTTGCAAATAACATTCCCAACAATGCTTCACACATAATCATATCAATGGAGAAGACCCAATAACTGATATTTGCACTTAACAATAATCATTTAAATCCTTGAACCAACTCTTAACATAGTACACACCTAACCTGAACAATAATCAATTAAATTCTTGAACCAACTCTTAACATAGTACACACCTAACCTGATAAGCACCTTAACTCAACACACAAGGAGTCACTGTCAATTGCATAAGCCCATATATTAATTAGTATGCACATAGCACCAAACAGTAAAGGAAATCACTATCACTGCATAATCGCATCCTGACTATCCAGACAGGAAACAATGAGACAATAAATAAACCCAACATTCTAACACTCTAAACTCGTATCATCATTCCATATTTCCTTGGCACTATACACCAAGAATACTCACACTATGCGAGACCACGGAATGCAGCCGCCTGCAGAAGGATAGCACCCTAGAACTCTGGTACACAAACAGAAGTCGCCACTCACTCGAGTCAGCCACTGTAACATGTTATTGGGGTCACCACTTAACACGTGACTACTCTGAGCACCATATTAAAAGACTTCAGCACCTCAAATAAGCATATACTAACTCTCTTGATCACAGAATGCATCACAATAGTTATAGCAGGTAATACAACTCCAGAATACTCACAAATGGCAGGGCAATGCAAAATACCCAACATATGTTCCTGTGCCCTTCACGGACGCCGACCACTCCCAACACTGAGACCTATCGTTGACACAAAGGCTCGCCAAGGAGCCACCAGCCAATGTTAGGTGTTAACTCGAACACTGCCACATGCCAAAGAGGGCTAATGGTGGCTGCACCTGAACAGCTCACTTCTGACAGACCAGCAACCATGAGGTGCGTAGAGAAACTGCGCATGACAAATGACGAACTGCTAGCGTGCCACACGGTCAATTACTTAGCATTAATATCAAATGCTCACATTATAAATATACATATGCTATATCAAATTAATACAATAATAACAATGATAATCACAAATTACACAGAAATATAATATTGAGATCGGGGATAACTATACAATAACCTATTTTTGACATATTTCAGTTCCTTAGACAAATAGTGTGTTTTCCGTGCATTTCTGAGTTTTGGTGCATAAAACGCTAGAATACACCAAAATAACACCTTTTGACATATTTCACTTTCTTAGACAAATAGTGTGTTTTGCGTGCAATTCTGAGTTTTGGTGCAGAAAACGCTGGAATACACCAAAATAACCTTTTTTTAACATATTTCACTTTCTTAGACAAATAGTGTGTTTTCCTTGCATTTCTGAGTTTTGGTGCATAAAACGCTAAAATACACCAAAATAACCTCTTTTGAGATATTTCAGTTCCTTAGACAAATAGTATGTTTTGCCTGCAATTCTGAGTTTTGATGCAGAAAACGCTGAATACACCAAAATAACCTTTTTTTTTTTAATATTTCAGTTCTTTAAACAAATATTGTGTTTTGGAAGTATTTCTGTGTTTTGGTTGAAAAAAAACTAAAAACTACTAAAATACCACGTTTTTGTTAATTTTACTTTGGATTCTCTATACAAGCTTGTTTTCATCAATTTTATCGTTTTGAAGCAGGACAATGTAAAATGAAGAATAAACAAAATGTTTAAATTTAAATTGTATTTTTTCATAAAACACCTTAAAAATATAGTGTTTTGCCTGCATATGTGAGTTTGGTGCATAAAACGCTAGAATACACCAAAATAACCCATTTTTTATATATTTCAGTTCCTTACACAAATAATGTGTTTTGCGTGCATTTCTGAGTTTTGATGCATAAAACGCTGAAATACACCATAATAACCCCTTTTTCAAATATTTCATTTTCTTAGACAAATAGTTTGTTTTGCGTACAAAATAGCTGTTCTGCTAGGCAGGCTGTGTAGTGCCAATGAACTCGCTGCTGCACCTTTGGATTCATTTTGTTCAACCTATAAAACATGCAGGTTCCAACATCTTGCAAATAACATTCCCAACAATGCTTCACACATAATCATATCAATGGAGAAGACCCAATAACTGATATTTGCACTTAACAATAATCATTTAAATCCTTGAACCAACTCTTAACATAGTACACACCTAACCTGAACAATAATCAATTAAATTCTTGAACCAACTCTTAACATAGTACACACCTAACCTGATAAGCACCTTAACTCAACACACAAGGAGTCACTGTCAATTGCATAAGCCCATATATTAATTAGTATGCACATAGCACCAAACAGTAAAGGAAATCACTATCACTGCATAATCGCATCCTGACTATCCAGACAGGAAACAATGAGACAATAAATAAACCCAACATTCTAACACTCTAAACTCGTATCATCATTCCATATTTCCTTGGCACTATACACCAAGAATACTCACACTATGCGAGACCACGGAATGCAGCCGCCTGCAGAAGGGTAGCACCCTAGAACTCTGGTACACAAACAGAAGTCGCCACTCACTCTAGTCAGCCACTGTAACATGTTATTGGGGTCACCACTTAACACGTGACTACTCTGAGCACCATATTAAAAGACTTCAGCACCTCAAATAAGCATATACTAACTCTCTTGATCACAGAATGCATCACAATAGTTATAGCAGGTAATACAACTCCAGAATACTCACAAATGGCAGGGCAATGCAAAATACCCAACATATGTTCCTGTGCCCTTCACGGACGCCGACCACTCCCAACACTGAGATCTATCGTTGACACAAAGGCTCGCCAAGGGAGCCACCAGCCAATATTAGGTGTTAACTCGAACACTGCCACATGCCAAAGAGGGCTAATGGTGGCTGCACCTGAACAGCTCACTTCTGACAGACCAGCAACCATGAGGTGCGTAGAGAAACTGCGCATGACAAATGACGAACTGCTAGCGTGCCACACGGTCAATTACTTAGCATTAATATCAAATGCTCACATTATAAATATACATATGCTATATCCAAATTAATACAATAATAACAATGATAATCACAAATTACACAGAAATATAATATTGAGATCGGGGATAACTATACAATAGCCTATTTTTGACATATTTCAGTTCCTTAGACAAATAGTGTGTTTTCCGTGTATTTCTGAGTTTTGGTGCATAAAACGGTGAAATACACCAAAATAACACCTTTTTCAAATATTTCAGTTTCTTAAACAAATAGTGTGTTTTGCGTACAATTCTGAGTTTGGTGCAGAAAACGCTGGAATACACCAAAATAACCTATTTTTAACATATTTCACTTTCTTAGACAAATAGTGTGTTTTCCTTGCATTTCTGAGTTTTGGTGCATAAAACGCTAAAAAAACACCAAAATAACCTCTTTTTGAGATATTTCAGTTTCTCAGACAAATAGTATGTTTTGCCTGCAATTCTAAGTTTTCGTGCAGAAAACACTGAATACACCAAAATAACCCATTTTTTAAAAATATTTCAGTTCTTTAAACAAATATTGTGTTTTGGAAGTATTTCTGTGTTTTGGTTGAAAAAAAACTAAAAACTACTAAAATACCACGTTTTTGTTAATTTTATTTTGGATTTTCTATACTAGCTTGTTTTCATCAATTGTATTTTTCATAAAACACCTTAAAAAAACACATATATAAGACGCTTTAACAAATAAAGTGTTTTCCCTGCATTTCTGAGTTTGGTGCATAAAACGCTAGAATACACCAAAATAACCCATTTTTTGACATATTTCAGTTCCTTAGACAAATAGTGTGTTTTGCGTGCATTTCTGAGTTTTGGTGTCTAAAACGCTGAAGTACACCAAAATAACCCCTTTTTCAAATATTTCAGTTTCTTAGACAAATAGTGTGTTTTGTGTACAATTCTAAGTTTTGGTGCAAAAAACGCTGGAATACACGAAAATAACCCATTTTTAACATATTTTAGTTCCTTAGACAAATAGTGTGTTTTGCTTACATTTCTAAGTTTTGGTGCATAAAACGTTGAAATACACCAAAATAATGTTTTTTGAGATATTTCAGTTCCTTAGACAAATAGTGTGTTTTGCGTACAATTCTGAGTTTTGGTGCAGAAAACGCTGGAATACACCAAAATAACCCATTCTTTTTTTAATATTTCACTTCCTTGAATAAATAGTGTGTTTTGGAAGTATTTCTGTGTTTTGGTTGAAAAAAAACTAAAAACTACTATAATACCACGTTTTTGTTAATTTAACTTTGAATCCTCTATACTAGCTTGTTTTCTTCAATTTTATCGTTTTTAAGCAAAAACAATGTAAAATGAAGAATTAAACAAAATTTTTATATTGAGATTGTATTTTTTCACAAATCACATTAAAAACACATAAATAAGACGTTTTAACATATATAGTGTTTTGCCTGCATTTCTAAGTTTGGTTCATAAAACGGTAGAATACAGCAAAATAACGCATTTTTTACATATTTCAGTTCCGTAGACAAATAGTGTGTTTTGCGTGCTTTTCTGAGTTTTGGTGCATAAAACGCTGAAATACACCAATATAACCCATTTCTAAATTATTTTAGTTTCTTAGAAAAATTGTGTGTTTTGCGTACAATTCTGAGTTTTGGTGTAGAAAATGCTGAAATACACGAAAGTAACCACTTTTAACATATTTCAGTTCCTTAGACAAATAGTGTTTTGCCTGCAATTCTGAGTTTTGGTGTAGAAAACGCTGGAAAACACCAAAATAACCCATTCTTTTCAAATATTTCAGATCCTTACACAAATAGCGTGTTTTAGAAGTATATATGTGTTTTGGTAATAAAAAACTAAAAACTACTTAAATACCAAGTTTTTGTTAATTTTACTTTGGATTCTCTATACTAGCTTGTTTGCATCAATTTTATATTTTCAAAGCAAAACTGTAAAATGATGAATAAACAAAATTTTGGTGAATAAAACGCTGAAATACACCAGAATAACCTCTTTTTCATATATTTCAGTTTCTTAGCCAAATAGTATGTTTTGCGTACAATTCCGAGTTTTAGTGCAGAAAACTCTGAGTTTTGGTGCATAAAACGCTGAAGTACACCAAAATAACCCCTTTTTCAAATATTTCAGTTTCTTACACAAATAGTGTGTTTTGTGTACAATTCTGAGTTTTGGTGCAGAAAACGCTGGAATACACGAAAATAACCCCTTTTTAACATATTTCAGTTCCTAAGACAAATAGTGTGTTTTGCCTGCAATTCTGAGTTTTGGTGAAGAAAACGCTGGAATACACCAAAATAACCCTTTTTTTCTAAATATTTCACTTATACAAATAGTGTGTTTTAGAAGTATTTTTATGTTTTGGTGAAAAAAATACCAAAAACTACTAAAATACCAGGTTTTTTGTTAATATTACTTTGGATTCTCTATACTAGCTTGTTTTCATAAATTTTATCGTTTTGTAGCAAAAACAATGTAAAATGAAGAATTAAAAAAAAATTTAAATTAAGATTGTATTTTTTCATAAACCACCTTAAAAAACACATAAATAAGACGTTTTAACAAATATAGTGTTTTGTCTGCATTTCTGAGTTTGATGCATATAACACTAGAATACACCAAAATAACCCATTTTTTACATATTTCAGTTCCTTTCACAAATAGTGTGTTTTGCGTGGATTTCTGAGTTTTGGTGCATAAAACCCTGAAATACACGAAAATAACCCCTTTTTCAAATATTTTTAGTTTCTTAGACAAATAGTGTGTTTTGCGTACAATTCTGAGTTTTGGTGCAGAAAACGCTTGAATACATATTTCAGTTCCTTAGACAAATAGTGTGTTTTGCTTGCATTTCTGAGTTTTGGTGCAAAAAACGCTGAAATACCCCAAAATAACCTCTTTTAGAGATATTTCATTTCCTTAGACAAATAGTGTGTTTTTCGTACATTTCTGAGTTTTGGTGCATGAAACGCTATAATACACCAAAATAATCCCCTTTTTCAAATATACAAGCAAAACACACTATTTGTCTAAGGAATTGAAATATGTTAAAAAAGAGTTATTTTGATGTACTCCAGCGTTTTCTGTACCAAAACTCAGAATTAAACGCAAAACACACTATTTGTGTAAGAAACTAAAAATATTTGAAAAAGGGGTTATTTTTGTGTGTTTCAGCGTTTTATGCACCAAAACTTTAAAAAATGCACGCAAAATACACTATTTGTCTAAGGAACTGAAATGTGTAAAAAATGGGTTATTTTGGTGTATTATAGCGTTTTATGCACCAAACTCAGAAATGCATGCAAAACGCTATTTGTTAAAATGTCTTATTTATGAGTTTTTAAGGTGTTTTATGAAAAATACAATCTTAATTTAAAAAATTTGTTAATTCTTCATTTTACATTGTTTTTGCTCTAAAACGACAAAATTGATGAAAACAAGCTTGTATAGAGAATCCAAAGTAAAATATAAAAAACGTGGTATTTTAGTAGTTTTTAGTTTTTTTCCACGAAAACACAGAAATACTTCCAAATCACACTATTTGTCTAAGGAAGTGAAATATCTAAAAAAAAAACGCAGAATTTCAGGCAAAACACGCTATTTGTCTAAGGAATTGAAATATCTCAAAAAGAGGTTATTTTTGTGTATTTCAGCGTATTATGCACCAAAACTCAGAAATGCAAGCAAAACACACTATTTGTCTAAGAAACTGAAATATGTTAAAAAGTTTTTTTTTTCGTGGATTCCAGCGTTTTTTGCACCAATACTCAAAACTCAGAATTGTACGCAAAACACACTATTTGTCAAAAAAAACTTAAGTAGTTGAAAAAAAGGGTTATTTTGGTGTATTTCAGCGTTTTATTCACCAAAACTCAGAAATGCACGGAATACACACGATTTGTCTAAGGAACTGAAATAAGTAAAAAATGGGTTATTTTGGTGTATTCTAGCGTTTTATGCACCAAACTCAGAAATGCAGGCAACACAATATATTTGTTAAAACGTCTTATTTATGTGTTTTTAAGAAGTTTTATGAAAAAATACAATCTCAATTTAAAAATTTATGAAAACAAGCTAGTATAGAGAATCCAAAGTAAAATGAACAAAAACGTGGTATTTTAGTAGTTTTTAGTTTTTTTCCACCAAAACATATATACTTCCAAAACACACTATTTGTCTAAGGAACTAAAATATTTAAAAAATGATTTATTTTGGTGTATCCCAGCGTTTTCTACACCAAAACTCGGAATTCCAGGCAAAACACACCATTTGTATAAGAAACTGAAATATTTCAAAAAGAGGTTATTTTGGTGTATTTCAGCTTTTTATGCAACAAAACTCAGAAATGCAAGCAAAACACACTATTTGTCTAAGGAATTGAATTATGTTAAAAAGGGGTTAATTTCGTGTATTCCAGCGTTTTTTGCACTAAAACTCAGAATTGTACGCAAAACACACTATTTGTCTAAGAAACTAAAATATTTGAAAAAGGGGTTACTTTGGTGTATTTCAGCGTTTTATGCACCAAAACTCAGAAATGTACGAAAAACACACTATTTGTCTAAGGAACTGAAATATGTAAAAAATGGGTTATTTTGATGTATTCTAGCGTTTTATGCACCAAACTTAGAAATGCAGGCAAAACACTATATTTGTTAAAACGTCTTATTTATGTGTTTTTAATGTTTTATGAAAAAGTACAATCTTAATTTAAAAATTTTGTTTATTCTTCATTTTACATTGTTTTGCTTCATAACGATAAAATTGATGAAAACAAGCTGGTATAGAAAATCGAAAGTAAAAATAACAAAAAACGTGGTATTTTAGTAGTTCTTAGTTTTTTTTTTCAACCAAAACACAGAAATTCTTCTAAAACACACTATTTGTCTAAAGAACTGAAATATTAAAATGAAAATGGGTTATATTGGTGTATACCAGCGTTTTCTGCACCAAAACTCAGAATTGCAGCCAAACACACTATTTTTCTAAGGAACTGAAATATATCTAAAAGAGGTTATTTTGGTGTATTTCAGCGTTTTATGCACCAAAACTCAGAAATGCACGAAAAACACACTATTTGTCACAGGAACTGAAATATGTAAATAAATTGGGTTATTTTGGTGTATTCTAGCGTTTTATGAACTAAACTCAGAAATGCAGGCAAAACACTATATTTGTTAAAACGTCTTATTTATGTGTTTTTAAGGTGTTTTTTAATGTTTTATGAAAAATACAATCTCAATTTAAAAATTTAGTTTATTCTTCATTTTACATTGTTTTGCTTCAAAACGATATAATTGATGAAAACAAGCTAGTATATAGAATCCAAAGTAAAATTAACAAAATCGTGGTATTTTAGTAGTTTTAATTTTTTCCACTAAATCACAGAAATATTTCCAAAACACACTATTTGTTTAAGAAACTGAAATATTAAAAAAAAAGGTTATTTTGATATATTCCAGCGTTTTCTGCACCATAACTCAGAATTGCAAACAAAACATACTATTTGTCTAAGGAACTGAAATATCTCAAAAAGAGGTTATTCTAATGTATTTCAGCGTTTTATGCACCAAAACTCAGAAATGCAAAATAAACACACTATTTGTCTAAAGAACTGATATATGTTAAAAAGGGGTTATTTTGGTGCATTCCAGCGTTTTCTGCACCAAAAGAATTGTACGCAAAACAAACTATTTGTCTAAGAAACTGAAAAATTTGAAAAAAGGGTTATTTTGGTGTATTTCAGCGTTTTATGCACCAAAACTCAGAAAGGCTCGCAAAACACACTATTTGTTTAAAGGACTGAAATATGTAAAAAATGGGTTATTTTGGTGTATTCTAGCGTTTTATGCACCAAACTCAGAAATACATGCAAAACACTATAATTGTTAAAACTTCTTATTTATGTGTTTTTAAGGTGTTTTATGAAAAAATGCAATCTCAATGTAAAAATTTTGCTTATTCTTCATTTTACATTGTTTACATTTAAAACGATAAAATTGATGAAAAGAAGCTAATATAGAGAATCCAAAGTAAAATGAACAAAAACCTGGTATTTTAGTTTTTAGTTTTTTTCCACTAAAACACAAATATACTTAAAAAAAACACTCTATTTGTCTAAGGAACTGAAATATTAAAAAAAAGGGTTATTTTGGTGTATTCCAGCGTTTTCTGCACCAAAACTCAGAATTGCAGGCAATACACACTATTTGTCTAAGGAACTGATATATATCAAAAAGAGGTTATTTTTGTATATTTCAGCGTTTTATGTACCAAAACTCGGAAATGCAAGCAAAACACACTATTTGCCTAAGGAACTGAAATATGTTAAAAAGGGGTTATTTTGGTGTATTCCAGCGTTTTCTGCACCAAAAGAATTGTACGCAAAACATACTATTTGTCTAAGAACCTGAAATATTTGAAAAAGGGCTTATATTTGAGTATTTAAGCGTTTTATGAACCAAAACTCAGAAATGCACGGAAAACACACTATTTGTCTAAGGAACTGATATATGTCAAAAATGGGTTATTTTGGTGTATTCTAGCGTTTTATGCACCAAACTCAGAAATGCAGGCAAAACACTCTATTTGTTAAAACGTCTTATTTATGTGTTTTTAAGGTGTTTAATAAAAAAATACAATCTCAATTTAAAAAAATTTGTTTATCCTTAATTTTACATTGTTTTGTTTCAAAACGATAAAATTGATGAAAACAAGCTAGTATAAAGAATACAAAGTAAATTTAACAAAAACGTGGTAGTTTAGTAGTTTTTATTTAGTTTTTTTTCCACCAAAACACAAAAATACTTTAAAAACACACAATTTTGTCTAAGGAACTGAAATATTTTTAAAAAATTGTGTTATTTTGGTGTATTCAAGCGTTTTCTTCACCAAAACTTAGAATTGCAGGCAAACCACACTATTTGTCTAAGGAACTGAAATATCTGAAAAAGAGGTTATTTTGGTGTATTCCAGCGTTTTCTGCACACAAATTTTACATTGTTTTGTTTCAAAACGATAAAATTGATGAAAACAAGCTAGTATAAAGAATACAAAGTAAATTTAACAAAAACGTGGTAGTTTAGTAGTTTTTATTTAGTTTTTTTTCCACCAAAACACAAAAATACTTTAAAAACACACAATTTTGTCTAAGGAACTGAAATATTTTTAAAAAATTGTGTTATTTTGGTGTATTCAAGCGTTTTCTTCACCAAAACTTAGAATTGCAGGCAAAACACACTATTTGTCTAAAGAACTGAAATATCTCAAAAAGAGGTTATTTTTCTGTATTCCAGCGTTTTATGCATCAAAACTCAGATATGCAAGCAAAATACACTATTTGTCTAAGGATCTGAAATCTGTTAAAAATGGGTTATTTTTGTGTATTTCAGCGTTTTCTGCACCAAAAGAATTGTACGCAAAACACACTATTTGTCTAAGAAACTGAAATATTTGAAAAAAGGGTTATTTTGGTGTATTTCAGCGTTTTATGCACCAAAACTCAGAAAGGCTCGCAAAACACACTATTTGTTTCAAGGACTGAAATATGTCAAAAATGGGTTATTTTGGTGTATTCTAGCTTTTTATGCACCAAACTCAGAAATACATGCAAAACACTATAATTGTTAAAACTTCTTATTTATGTGTTTTTAAGGTGTTTTATGAACAAATGCAATCTCAATATAAAAATTTTGTTTATTCTTCATTTTACATTGTTTACATTTAAAACGATAAAATTGATGAAAAGAAGCTAATATAGAAAATACAAAGTAAAATGAACAAAACTTAGTATTTTTGTTTTTAGTTTTTTTCCACTAAAACACAAAAATACTTTAAAAAACACTCTATTTGTCTAAGGAACTGAAATATTAAAAAAAGGGTTATTTTGGTGTATTCCAGCGTTTTCTGCACAAAAAATCAGAATTGCAGGCAATACACACTATTTGTCTAAGGAACTGAAATATCTCAAAAAGAGGTTATTTTTGTATATTTCAGCGTTTTATGTACCAAAACTCGGAAATGCAAGCAAAACACACTATTTGCCGAAGGAACTGAAATATGTTAAAAAGGGGTTAATTTGGTGTATTCCAGCGTTTTCTGCACCAAAAGAATTGTACGCAAAACATACTATTTGTCTAAGAACCTAGAATATTTGAAAAAGGGCTTATATTTGAGTATTTAAGCGTTTTATGCACCAAAACTCAGAAATGCACGGAAAACACACTATTTGACTAAGGAACTGAAATATTTGAAAAAAGGGTTATTTTGGTGTATTTCAGCGTTTTATGCACCAAAACTCAGAAATGCACGCAAAACACACTATTTGTCTAAGGAACTGAAATATATAAAAAATGGGTTATTTTGGTGTATTCTAGCGTTTTATGCACCAAACTCAGAAATGCAGGCAAAACATTATATATGGTAAAACGTCATAATTATGTGTTTTTAAGGTGTTTTATGAAAAAATACAATCTCAATTTAAAAATTTTATTTATTCTTCATTTAACATTGTTTGCTTCAAAACGATAGAATTGATGAAAACAAACTAGTATTGAAAATCCAAAATAAAATTAACAGAAATGTGGTATTTAAGTAGTTTTTAGTTTTTTTTTCAACCAAAACACAGAAATACTTCCAAAACACACTATTTGTCTAAGGAACTGAAATATTAAAAAAAAGGGTTATTTTGGTGTAGTCCAGCGTTTTCTGCACCAAAACTCAGAATTGCAGGCAAAACACACTATTTATCTAAGGAACTGAAATATATCAAAATGAGGTTATTTTGGTGTATTTCAGCGTTTTATGCACCAAAACTCAGATATGCAAGCAAAACACAATATTTGTCTAAGGAAATGAAATATGTTAGAAATTGGTTATTTTGGTGTATTCCAGCGTTTTTGCACCCAAACTCAGTATTGTACGCAAAACACACTATTTGTCTAAGAAATTGAAATATTTGAAAAAGGGGTTATTTTCGTGTATTTCAGCGTTTTATTCACCAAACCTCAGAAATACACTCAAAACACACTATTTGTCAAATGAACAGCAATATGTCAAAAATGGGTTATTTTTGTATATTCTAGCGTTTTATGCACTAAACTAAAAAATGCAGGCAAAACACTATATTTGTTAAGACGTCTTAATTATGTGTTTTTAAGGTGTTTTATGATAAAATACAACCTCAATTTAAAAATTTTGTTGATTCTTCATTTTTCATTGTTTTGCTTCAAACGATAAAATTGATGAAAACAAGCTAGTATAAAGAATCCAAAGTAAAATTCACAAACACGTGCTATTTTTGTAGTTTTTAGTTTTTTTCTACCAAAACTAATTAAAAAACACACTATTTGTCTAAGGAACTAAAATATTTAAAAAACGGAATATTTTGGTGTATTTCAGCGTTTTCTGCACCAAAACTTAGAATTCCAGGCAAATCACACTATTTGTCTAAGGAACTGAAATATCTCGAAAAGAGGTTCTTTTTGTGTATATCAGCGTTTTATGCATCAAAACTCAGAAATGCAAGCAAAACACACTATTTGTCTAAAGAACTAAAATATGTTAAAAAGGGTTATTTTAGTGTATTCCAGCGTTTTCTGCACCAAAACTCAGAATTGTACGCAAAACACACTATTTGTCAAAGAAAATGAAATATTTGAAAAATGGGTTATTTTTGTGTATTTAAGCGTTTTATGCACCAAAACTCAGAAATGCACGCAAAACACACTATTTGTCAAAGGAACTGAAATATATAAAAAATGGGTTATTATGGTGTATTCTAGCGTTTTATGCACCAAACTCAGAAATGCAGGCAAAACACTATATTTGTTAAAAGCTCTTATTTATGTGTTTTTAAGGTGTTTTATTAAAAAAATACAAACGCAATTTTAAAATTTTGTTTATTCTTCATTTTACATTGTTTTGCATCAAAACGATAAAATTGATGAAAATAAGTAAGTATAGAGACTCAAAGTAAAATTGAGAAAAACGAGGTATTTTAGTAGTTATTAAATTTTTTTAACAAAACAGAAATACTTCCAAAACACACTTTTTTTTCTAAGGAACTTAAATATTAAAAAAAAGAGGTTATTCTGGTGTATTCCAGCGTTTTCTGCACCAAAACTCAGAATTGCAGGCAAAACATACTATTTGTTTAAAGAACTGAAATATCTCAAAAAGGTTAATTTGGTGTATTTTAGCGTTTTATGCACAAAAACTCAGAAATGCAAGCAAAACACACTATTTGTCTAAGGAACTGATATATGTTAAAAAGGGTTATTTTGGTGTATTTCAGCGTTTTCTGCACCAAAACTCAGAATTGTACGCAAAACACACTATTTGTCTAAGAAAATGAAATATTTGAAAAAGGGGTTATTTTGGTGTGTTTCATCGTTTCATGCACCAAAACTCAGAAATGCACGCAAAACACACTATTTGTCAAAGGAACTGAAGTATGTCAAAAATAGGTTATTTAGTTGTATTCTAGCGTTTTATGCACTAAACTCAGAAATGCAGGCAAAACACTATATTTGTTAAAACGTGTTATTTATGTGTTTTTAAAGTGTTTCATGAAAAAATACAATCTCAATTTAAAAATTTTGATTATTCTTCATTTTACATTGATTTACTTCAAAAAGATTAAATTGATGAAAACAATTAACAAAAACGTGGTATTTTAGTAGTTTTTAGTTTTTTTCCACCAAAAGACAGAAATAATTCCAAAACACACTATTTGTCTAAGTAACTGAAATATTTAAAAAATGGAATATTTTGGTGTATTCCTGCGTTTTCTGCACCAAAACTCAGAATTGCAGGCAAAACACACTATTTGTCTAAGGAACTTAAATATCTCAAAAAGAGGTTATTTTGGTGTATTTCAGCGTTTTATGCACCAAAACTCAGAAATACACGCAAAACAGACTATTTGTCTAAGGAACAAAAATATATCAAAAATGGGTTATTTTGGTATATTCTAGCGTTTTATGCACCAAACTCAGAAATGCAGGCAAAACACTATATTTGTTAAAACGTCTTAATTATGTGTTTTTAAGGTGTTTTATGAAAAAATACAATCACAATTTAAAAATTTTGTTAATTCTTCATTTTACATTGTTTTGCTTCAAAACGATAAAATTGATGAAAACAAGCTACTATAGAGAATCCAAAATAAAATTAACAAACACGTGGTATTTTTGTAGTTTTTAGTTTTTTTTCACCAAAACACTGAAATAATTCCAAAACACACTATTTGTCTAAGGAACTGAAATATTTAAAAAAAAAATGGAATATTTTGGTGTATTTCAGCGTTTTCTGCACCAAAACTCAGAATTCCAAGCAAAACACACTACGTCTAATGAACTGAAATATCTCAAAAAGAGGATATTTTGGTGTATTTAGCGTTTTATGCACCAAAACTCAGAAATGCAAGCAAAACACAATATTTGTCTAAGGAACTGAAATATGTTAAAAAGGGGTTATTTTGGTGTATTCCAGCGTTTTCTGCACCAAAATCAGAATTTTACGCAAAACACACTATTTGTCTAAGAAATTGAAATATTTGAAAAAAGGGTTATTTACGTGTATTTCAGCGTTTTATGCACCAAAACTCAAAAATGCACGCATAAAACATTATTTGTCAAAGGAACTGAAATATGTCAAAAATGGGTTATTATGGTGTATTCCTGCGTTTTATGCACCAAACTCAGAAATGCAAGCAAAACACTATATTTGTTAAAACGTCTTATTTTTATGTGTTTTTAAAGTGTTTTATATAAAAAAAAATACAATCTCAATTTAAAAATGTTGTTTATTCCTCATTTTACATTGTTTTGCTGCAAAACGATAAAATTGATGAAAACAAGCTATTATAGAGAATCCAAAGTAAAATTAACAAAAACGTGGTATTTTAGTAGTTTTTAGTTTTTTTCCACGAAACGACAAAAATAATTCCAAAACACACTATTTGTCTAAGGAACTGAATTATTAAAAAAAAGGGTTATTTTGGTGTATTCAAGCGTTTTCTGCACCATAACTCAGAATTGCAGGCAAAAGACACTATTTGGCTAAGTAACTGAAATATCTCAAAAAGAGGTTATTTTGGTTTATTTCAGCGTTTAATGCACCAAAACTCAGAAATGCTAGCAAAATACTCTATTTGTCTAAGGAACTGAAATATGTTAGAAAGGGGTTATTTTGGTGTATTCCATTGTTTTCTGCACCAAAATTCAGAATTTTACGCAAAACACACTATTTGTCTAAAAAACTGAATTATTTAATATAAGGGGTTATTTTGGTGTATTTCAGCGTTTTATGCACCAAAACAAAGAAATACACGCAAACACACTATTTGTTTAAGGTACAGAAATATGTATAAAATGGGTTATTTTGGTATATTCTAGCGTTTTATGCACCAAAACCTAGAAATGCAAGCAAAAGACACTATTTGTCTAAGGAACTGATATATGTTAAAAAGGGGTTATTTTGGTGTATTCCAGCGTTTTCTGCACCAAAACTCAGAACTGTACGCAAAACACACAATTTGTCTAAGAAAATAAATTATTCGAAAAAGTGGTTATTTTGGTGTATTTCAGCGTTTTATGCACCAAAACTCAGAAGTGCACACAAAAGACACTATTTGTCTAAGGAACTGATATATGTCAAAAATGGGTTATTTTGGTGTATTCTAGCGTTTTATGCACCAAACTTAGACATGCAGGCAAAATACTATATTTGTTAAACCATCTTATTTAAGTTTTTAAGGTGTTTTATGAAAAAAATACAATCTCAATATAAAAATTTTGTTTATTCTTCATTTTACATTGTTTTGCTTCAAAACGATAAAATTTATGAAAACAAGCTGGTATAGAGAATCCAAAGTAAAATTAACAAAAACGTGGTATTTTAGTAATTTTTAGTTTTTTTCCACCAAAACACAGAAATACTTCCAAAACACACTATTTGTCTATGGAACTGAAATATTAAAAAAAATTGGTTATTTTGGTGTATCCCAGCGTTTTTTGCACCAAAAGTCAGAATTGTTCGCAAAACACACTATTTGTCTAATAAACTGAAATATTTGAAAAAAGAGTTATTTTGGTGTATTTCAGCGTCTTATGCACTAAAACCCAGAAATGCACGCAAAACACACTGTTTGTCTCAGGAACTGAAATATGTCAAAAATGGGTTATTTTGGTGTATTCTAGCTTTTTATGCACCAAAATCAGTTATGCAGGCAAAACACTATATTTGTTAAAACGTCTTATTTATGTGTTTTTAAGGTGTTTTTATAAAAAATACAATATCAATTTAAATTTTTTTTTTATTCTTCGTTTTACCTTGATTTACTTCAAAACAATAAAATTGATGAAAACAAAAGTAAAATTAATAATAACGAGGTATTATAGTAGTTTTTAGTTTTTTTTTCAACCAAAACACATAAATACTTCCAAAACACACTATTTGTCTAAAGAACTGAATTATTAAAAAAAGGGTTATTTTGGTGTATTCCAGCGTTTTCTGCACCAAAACACAGTATTTGTCTAAGGAACTGAAATATGTTAATAAGGGGTTATTTTAGTGTATTTCAGCGTTTTCTGCACCAAAACTCAGAATTGTACGCAAAACACACTATTTGTCTAAGAAAATGAAATATTTGAAAAAGGGGTTATTTTTGTGTATTTCAACGTTTTATGCACCAAAACTCAGAAATGCACGCAAAACACACTATTTGTCTAAAGAACTGAAATATGTAAAAAATGGAGTATTTTGGTGTATTCTAGCGTTTTATGCAAAAAAATTAGAAATGCAGGCAAAACACTATATAAAATTCATGAAAACAAGCTAGTATAGAGAATCCAAAGTAAAATTAACAAAAACGTGGTATTTTAGTAGTTTTTAGTTTTTTTCCACCAAACGACAAAAATAATTCGAAAACACACTATTTGTCTAAGGAACTGAAATATGTCAAAAATGGGTTATTTTGGTGTATTTTAGCGTTTTATGCACCATAATCAGAAATGCAGGCAAAACACTATATTTGTTAAAACGTCTTATTGATGTGTTTTTAAGGTGTTTTATAAAAAATGCAATATCAATTTAAATATTTTGTTTATTCTTCGTTTTACATTGATTTGCATTAAAACGATAAAATTGATGAAAACAAGCTAGTATAGAGAATCCAAAGTAAAATTAACAAAAACGTGGTATTTTAATATTTTTTAGTTTTTTTTCCACTAAAACACAGAAACACTTCCAAATCACACTATTTGTCTAAGGAACTGAAATTATAAAAAAAAGGGTTCTTTTGGTGTATTCCAACGTTTTTTGCACCAAAACTCAGAATTGCAGGGAAAACACACTATTTGTCTAAGGAACTGAAATATCTCAAAAAGAGGTTATTTTGCTTTATTTCAGCGTTTTATGCACCAAAATTCAGAAATGAAGAAAAACACTATTTGTCTAAGAAACTGAAATATTTGAAAAAGGGGTTATTTAGGTGTATTTTAGCGTTTTATGAACCAAAACTCAAAAATGCACTAAAAACACTATTTGTCTAAGGAACTGAAATATTTAAAAAATGGGTTATCTTGGTGTATTCTACCGTGTTATGCACTAAACTCAGTAAAGCAAGCAAAACACTATATTTGTTAAAACGTCTTATTTATGTGGGTTTAAGGTGTTTTATGAAAAAATACAATCTCAATTTAAAATTTTTCTTTATATTTCATTTTACATTGTTTTGCTTCAAAACGATAAAATTGACGAAAATAAGCTAGTATAGAGAATCCAAAGTAAAATTAACAAAAACGTTTTATTTTAGTAGTTTTTAGTTTTTTTTTCACTAAAACACAAACACTTCCAAAAAACACTATTTGTCTAAGGAACTGAAATATTAAAAAAAAGATGGGTTATTTTGGTGTATTCCAACGTTTTTTGCAACAAAACTCAGAAATGCAGGCAAAACACACTATTTGACTAAGGACCTGAAATATCTCAAAAAGAGGTTATTTTGGTGTATTTCACTGTTTTATGCACCAAAACTCAGAAATGCAAGAAAAACACTATTTGTCTAAGGAACTGAAATATGTTAAAAACGGGTTATTTTAGTGTATTCCAGCGTTTTCTGCACCAAAACTCAGAAGTGTTCGCAAAACACACTATTTGTGTAAGAAACTGAAATATTTGAAAAAGGGGTTATTTTGGTGTATTTCAGCGTTTTATGCCTAAAATTCAGAAATGCACGAAAAACACACTATTTGTCTAAGGAACTGAAATATGTCAAAAATGGGTTATTTTGGTGTATTCAAGCGTTTTATGCACCAAACTCAGAAATGCAGGCAAAACACTATATTTGTTAAAACGTCTTATTTATGTGTTTTTAAGGTGTTTTATGAAAAAATACAATCTCAATTAAAAAAAAAATTATTCTTCATTTTACATTGTTTTGCTTTAAAACGATAAAATTGGTGAAAACAAGCTAGTATAGAGAATCCAAAATAAAATTAACAAAAACGTGGTATTATAGTATTTTTTTTTTTTTTCACCAAAAAAACACAGAAATACTTCCAAAACACACTATTTGTCTAAGGAACTGAAATAATAAAAAAAGGGTTATTTTGGTGTATTCCAGCGTTTTCTGCATGTTACCTTCACCGGTTAAACCGGTAAGATTGGCATCGGGCAGCCGGTGAACAATTACAATAAAAAAAAAACACTGTATGTTCAACTGGTGAGGCAATGCAAAAGGGGTCACTTTAAAAAGCTATTTTAATAACCCATAAAGAAACTGACACACATAGATATAACATGAAACACGAAACACAGATATATAACATGAAACACAGGAAAATGACATACACATATACATGTAACACAGAAATAAATACAGAAATAAATCTCAACTTAATACCTAACAATAATCCTAATCCTATATAGAGGCAATGTGGATAACACGGACGAGGGTAAATGATACTTATGCGGTGTCGCAGTGGTGAAGTGCTGGGTGATGATGGTTGATCCCACTGTAGACCCAAGAGGCGTTGTGTTCACTGGTTGAGGCCTGGACCTGAACTGACTTCCAGAAAGCCAAGAGCTGGCTTAACACTTCCGGTTGAGTCGAATGGGGCTGCGTGAATCCAACTTTGAGACGGTAGCTGGGCTTCATGAAACGGTGACGTGGAGGGTTCATGAGACGGTGGCGTGGAAGGTTCAGGAGTCGGTGACGTGGAAAGGGAGGCGGAGAGGTGGCGAACGAGGTAACAATCGGAGGATGTGATAGTAGTGGAGTATGTTACGGGCGGGCTGTAACATTTCCTCTCTCCTAAGACCTCCGTAATAGGCTCATGAAGGAGGTGAGACGGGACATCTTGATAAGGCGTCGGCGATGATGCTGTCCACCCCCTTGATATGGTGGTTTTCCAATTTGAAGGGTTGAGTTAACAAGGCCCACCTAAGAATGCGTTGGTTTCGGTTCTTCATGGCGTGAAGGAAGGCGAGAGGATTTTGATCGGTGAAGACCTTCGTAGTTTGAGGACCAGGATGAAGATAGCACTCAAAACGTTGGAGCGCTAGGATGAGTGCCAGAGCCTCCTTCTCGATGGTGGAGTAGTTGAGTTGATGTTTCTTCAGCTTTGCGGAGTGATAGGCGATGGGATGGAGGATGCCGCTTATGGAGTCCGTTTGTAGTAGGACAGCACCCACTCCAACTCCACTCGCGTCCACTTGTAGATGGAAGGGGCGGGAGTGATCCGGCGTCTATACCACTGGTTCCGAGGAGAGGAACGCCTTGAGGTGTTGGAAGGCTTGGTCACAGGTCAGGGTCCAGTAGAAGGGGACGAAAGTGCTGATAAGATCCGTCAGGGGGGCGGCCAGGGTGGAGAAGTTCCTACAGAATCTTCTGTAGAAACCACCCATCCCCAAGAACCTCATGAGAGCTTTCCTGGTTGTAGGGACAGGGAAGCCAAGGATGGCCTCCACGTTGGCTCTCTTGGGGCGAACCTTGCCGTTCCCCATCACATGTCCCAGGTAGACCACCGTACTCTTCCCGAAGGTGGACTTGGCCAGGTTGATGGTAAGCCCGGCTTCCTGCAACCGACCCATCAGTCTCCGAATACGGGTCAGATGTGTCACCCAGTCATTCGAAGTCACCACCAGGTCGTCCAGATATGCAGCTGTTCCCTCCAAGTCCTGGGTGATGTAATTTATAGCCCTCTGGAAGGTGGCAGGAGCATTAGACAAGCCGAAGGGCATCACTGTGTATTGGTATAGTCCGAAGGGAATGATGAAAGCGGATATTATTCGGGCCTTGTCCGAGAGGGGAATCTGGTAGTAACCTTTAAGTAAGTCTATAGTGGTTACAAATTTGGCTACTCCTATACTATCTATAAGGTCCTCTATCAAGGGTAATGGGTAGGAGTCTGGCACCGTCACTTTATTTAATTTCTTGTAGTCGGTGCAAAATCGACTACTACCATCTGGCTTAGATGTTAACAGGTAGGGAGAAGCCCAGGGGGATATACTAGGTTCTGCAAGGTGATGACAGAGCAGATAGTCTACCTCTTTTTTCATCGTCTCTTTCAATGGGTGAAATGCGATAGGTTGGTTGTCTTATAGGCTTGATGTCATTAGATATTAATGTTATATCATGTTGGATAGTACTATAAAGTACTGGAAGGTCACCTGTGATTTCTGAAAAGACTAGCAATAACTTTTTAAGATCAGACTGTTGTGAAGGTGTTAAGGAAAGAAACACCTCATCAAGGTTGGACATGATTTGGCTGTTTGAGGGGCGTCCTTTAGGTGACGAGAAGAGGAATTCGATGTCGGACTCTTCCTCGGAGGGCACAGGACCAAACTTCTTCCCTACCAGACATACAGGTACAGTGCGAGACAAGTCGTCCTATGGTTCTCTGGAGTGGTAAGGTTTCATTAGATTAATATGAACTAGTTGGGAATCCTTACGACGGTCAGGAGTGTGGACCACATAATTTAATGGACTTAGTTTTTGAGCCACAACATAAGGTCCCATGAACTTACTGTGAAGAGCATTGCCTGGAGTGAGGAGAAAAAGTAAAACCTTGTCTCCTGGTTTGAAAATTTTCATGACAGATTTGGGAAGAGAATTCTGCTGCATTTTAGTTTGAGATTTGAGGAAGTTTGATTTGGCAAAAGATCTGACTTCACTGATTTTATTCTTAAGGTTACTGATGTAGTCAGACACACTGGGGCTTGAAGGAGTATTTTGAGTAAACCATTGATCTTTTAATATTTTGAGAGGACCCCCTGATCCGTAGCAGCAGATGGTGAAACACCAGTAGTAGTACTAGTAGTGATAACATAATAATAATCGCAGCAATTATTATTATAAATATGATAATGATGATACAAAGAGAGAAAACCTGGTTTTGTTCAATGCCTCAAAAACTCAATTTCTACAACTATCTACTCGACATAACCTTCCAGACAACTATCCTCTCTTCTTCAATAACACTCAACTTCCCCTCTCCTCTACATTAAACACACTCGGTCTATCCTTCACTAAAAATCTAAACTGGAAATTTCACATCTCTACTCTTGCTAAATCAGCTTCCAAGAAGTTAGGTGTCCTATGGCGTCTTCGTCCATTTTCTCTCCCTCCCAGCTGCTTGCTCTGTACAAGGGCCTTATCCGCCCGTGTATGGAGTATGGCTCTCATGTCTGGGGGATCCACACACAGCTTTACTAAACAAGGTGGAATCTAAAGCTTTTCGTCTTATCAACTCGTTTCCTCTAACTGACTGTCTTGATTCTTTAAGTCACCGCCGCAATGTTGCATCTTTATCTGTCTTCTACCGCTGTTTTCATGCTGTCTGCTCTTCTGAACTTGCTAACTGCATGCCTTCCCCCTCCTGCGGCCTCGCTGCACAAGACTCTCTACTTCTTCTCATCCCTATTCTGTCCATCTTCCTAATGCAAGAGTTAACCAGTATCTTCACTCCTTCATTCCCTACACTGGTAAACTCTGGAACTCTCTACCTGTGTCTGTATTTCCACCTGCCTATGACTTAAACTCTTTCAAAAGAGGAGTGTCAAGACACCTCTTACGTTAACTGGACCCTCCTTTTAGATTTTTTGTTTTTCTCTTTCTACTTTCCTCTTAACAGGGCCTGGCAACCAGCGGATTTTTTTTCCAACACTTTGTTTTCCCTTGGCCAGTGCCCTTGTAATGTAAAAAAAAAAAAAAATAATAATAATAATAATAATAATAATAATAATAATAATAATAATATTATTATTATTATTATTATTATTATTATTATAATATAATAATAATATAATAATAATAATAATAATAATTAATAATAATAATAATAATAATAATAATAATAATATAATAATAATAATAATAA
The DNA here is from genome assembly GCF_017591435.1 of Portunus trituberculatus. NCBI lineage: Eukaryota > Metazoa > Arthropoda > Malacostraca > Decapoda > Portunidae > Portunus > Portunus trituberculatus. The sequence continues at coordinate 178,792 of NW_025541454.1, read as the reverse complement.
TAATAATAATAATAATAATAATAATAATAATAATAATAATAATAATAATAATAATAATGATAATAGTGTGATGGAAAGAAACACCAGGGGGAAGCTTCCCAGTGTTTATTGTAGGAATACAAAATACTTGGTAGCGAGCGCGTGGAGGCTTCATGAGTAGCCGACGGCCAGATACTTGTAGTCAGAGCGGCTAGATGGAGCTTGTAGCAAGCGTGATGATGTAGGATTAGTCTACACACTGGAGTGTGACTGTAGACAGTAGACTGTAGAGGTAGACTTGCTGTGCTTGACAGGAGGACCAGTCAAAGAAGGAAGGCAAGCGGATTGCCAGGCGAGCGTGAGTGAACCCGAAGCTGCGTTGGGTACGACTGAATGTGTGGCGTGGCGTGGGGTAGCGGCAGTGCTTCCATGAGTTGATTAAATCTTACCCTAGATTGTTGTCAATTTTACCCTAGATTCGAGTGTTTTACCCTAGATTGTCGAAGTTGCCCATTAATTGTTGATTAATGCACTCTTATCATACATAAGTTTAAATATTGCCCCCCCCTCCTCAAACACACACACAGGACTGCACACTATGTTAGCATGTCCTTTGTTTTTCCCATACTCCCTTTCTGTCTGACGTCACGTCTTTCCCCGCAGTCCTCGTTCGCCGCCGCCTGAGGCAGACACGCTACGCCTCCTGCCTCTCGTTTCGCTCGGTTTACACTTGTGTATTGTGCTACCGTAATTACACTTTCATAATGGACTCAGGTGTTTCCATGCTACCCCTGTTTTACGACAACTACCACAACACTACAGCCACTACTGTGGCTGTGACGGGTGAGTGAAGACTGGGGAGAAAGGGGATGGGGTGGGGGGGTGAAGGGATGATACAAGTCACGGGGATGATTGTGTACATGAATCGAACATGAAAGAGAACCAGCCTGCCACCAGATTGGCACCATTCCAAGCACACCTATCCATAGGATGGCAGATTACCATATAATTACCCTAGTTTATGCATTACCCTAAACACTACCCTAAGAAAGGTCCAATTACCATAGTTTAGGGTATTTTACACTAAAATGGAAGCACTGGGTAGCGGAACAATACCCACGGCCGCAGTACATCTTTTGCGGTATGTTGTGGTCAATGTTATGTTACCACGAAGAGGGCACAAGAGTAGCAGTGTCGTTAGTTCAGGAACTCTCTCACACTGTCTTCTCAGGGGAGTTAACGAAAACACAGCTTGAGTTTTCCTTATATTAACAGTACAGTTATTTACACTACACAAGGATAGTCTTGTACACACACACGCACACAGTTCACAGCTCCCTGGCAAACGCCCGGGGGGAGCACAACGGCCAGCTCGTGTGTTCGTCAGACTCCAACTAACGTAGCACCGTCTTGTCAATCTTTCGTCAGCAAAAACTCACTGACACCGGTGACCGACTCGTATATTAAAGAACAGTTACAAATGCATTGGTTACAATAGTTAAAGTATTACTTAATCATAAATGAAAGAAATAAAATATATGATACTACTAAATATATGTCTATGCTGTTATAATTACATATATATAATCCAGCAACCAGAGGTTCTCACATTGAGCCTGTGGGAACGTATACTGACTTAGCATAAGAGTGCTTGCATATGAAAATGAAACGATATGCTCCTCGCTAAGATCAGCCTCGCTTCTCACGGCTGTGTGTAGAAACAAGGAAAAATATAATTATACACAATTCATATCCTAACACCGCTCGGTCACATACCTGCCGCGTCCTCGCGGCATAAAAAGAAAGCATACATAGAAATATCCTAATCGTGTACCTAGACGTGTTAAAGTGTACTACAGGAAGTTCATGGTTGAGAGTGAAATCGCCGCTGGGCAACTTTGGCAGCATGAAGATTAGAATAAAGGCGTAACGCTTTGTAAACACAAATAAAGAGAGGGAAGTAAAATGCAAATGGTCAGGAGAATAGGAACTAAGAGACTAGGATAGAAAACAACATGATCGAGGTACTCTGGAAGAGACTCTTCTAAGGCTTGAGCAAATTCTGACTGGTTTGAAAATCTAATTTCATGTATGGTGTTAGTAACATAGGAAAGCCTGTAAAAAGATAGATTTTGCAAAATAGATAAAGGGAAAAGATGAGGAGCAGATATATTGACAGTAAAAGCTTCGTAGAGACGTTTAGGATAGGTGGTCAGATTAGTAGACGTAACATGACAAAAATTGTGAACTGCATGATGACCAACAACCCTCTCATACATTGTACCGCATCCTCTGATTGAACACGAGTAAGGATGACCTCGCACATATTCCCTACAATAGGGCGAAAAATAAAAAGGGTAGCATCGCAGTGATATCGGTGTAAATACGATAACATGCAGCTACTCAGCGAGTCCCTTGAGGTAGTGGTATACACGGAAAAATCCTTTGCAATCAAAACCAGAGTAGGAGGGAAATCTAGGATTAGGACAGAGGTGTTAATAGAGAATGGAAAAGGAATGATTTCATAAGCATGAAAGGTGTCCATTGATTTGAAAGGAACATAGATGACGACAGCTTCAAGCGTGAGAACCGTTTCTAAGATGGGATAATAATGTTCCACAATATCACAGTTAAACAAAGGTTGTAATTTGAAAATAGTCTGTCCAATGTCAAGTGTCTTGATTAGATCAGCGACAGGGAAAAGAGCAGCAGTTACTATACCCCGGCTGGCATTAACAAGGTTTTGGATGAGGACAAAATTATAGGAAAGCATGGCATCTAGAGCGGATTCTAGAACTTCCAGTGACTGATCTACGAGAACAAAGTCCTTCAATTCAGCTATGCGAACTATTGCATCGTTAAGTACACTACGAAGGTGATTGGTATGGCCAAGGAGATCTTTCAAATGTGATTCCAGACTAGCAATGTGTTTACTGTGCATATTAATGACTCGTCTATTAGTAGTTGCAATGTTGACAAGATGATTGTAGCGTTCACGTAAATCCTGTACATCCTCATCTACCGCTGTACCAAAGAGAGTTTAGGAAATTTTACCGAAAGCATTGATCAATCCTCGCTTGTTCCGAGCATGCATTGGGTGTTTAGAAAAGTCGTACGTAGCGGTAGCAAGTTTGTTAGAGAAAAAAGTTAAGAGAGTCTTTAGGAGGTTGAGAATAGAAGTGGAATGTGTCTATCCGTTCGGCGAGTTCAACCTCCACTCGCTGAACCATCTCCGCTAAGCTTGAAGCAACGCCCCTCAGGACTCCCGGTACTGAGTGAAGAGTGGAATAAGAATAGCGGACGAACAACGCATCTTCCACTAGGGTCACTGTTCCCAAGGGCGTAACGAGTGCCCCTGGCTTGAGATGTGTTGGAGTAGCCAATGCAGTCCCTATTGTTCCCCAGAAAAGTAGGAAAAACGCCATTGCTGCAAGAAAGCGTTGCGTTAGGTTCGTGACCTGAGATTATAAGAGTGAGTAGGATGACTAGTAGGTGAGATGGCAGTGGTTGGAGAATTATTACTCGGTATGCAAGTGCGACTATCCAAAGCTGGATCAGAAGCCTTAGTTATCTTGAGCCTGTCACTGTGAACCATTTCTACAGTATTGAGAGCTGGGTCAAAAACTGCATTTTTTTTGGATTCCTCGGGGGCGCTTGAACCATCACCATATCTCCTACTTAAAGGTGATAGGAGTTGCACGCTTGTGTTGTTGCTGCATCATCTCATTCCTAGAAGCAAGCAATTTCTCCCTAACCTTTTTATGTATGTCTGTGAAAACTCGCAGATGCTGGGAAGAGTAGTCATCTATGTTATAGACAGGCTTAGAGGGACCCGCCAACAAGTCGTATGGCAATCTCTTATCTACTCCATAGAAAATGTAGTGCGGGGTTTTTCGCAGTTGATTCACATACCGAACTATTAATGCAAGCCGCAACCTGAGGAATCCAGTCTTCCCAGTTGTCATGTAAGCTAGTGACAACATGACAACATGACAACATGGCTTCAAGGATTTTACGATTCGCCCTCTCTACCATGCCATTTGAACTTGAATGGTAAACTACGGTAAACGTCTGTTTGATGTTATACTTACCGCAGATCTCCGATAGCAAGGCATTTCTGAACTCCGTGCCATTATCGCTAAGGAGAACACGTGGAGTGGTGTAAGGACAGAACAAGTACGTAACTAGCGCATGTGCAATCGCAGGTGCTGTCTTAGCTTTTACCGGGGACAAAACTACAATACGAGAAAATGATCTACCAAGAGGTACTGGGAGCCTTGGCGACTCTTAGGAAGCTGCAGAAGGTCCATTGCAACTATATCCCATGGTTGTGCAGGTGGTGGGTATCCTAGCATAGGCTCAGGACCAGACGTAACGCCCTTATGCTTAGCGCAGCTAACGCAACGCGAAACATGATCGACAACGTCTACTCTCATACGAGGCCAATAATATGCACGACGGACGGCAGCCAGGGTTTTGTCACGACCTGGATGTCCAGCTGTAGGGTGATCGTGCATAAGTTGTAGAATGACTGGAACAAAAACTTCTGGAATAACCAAAAGATCTTTGCCTCCAGCTTCTTTTGGGCCTCGCCTACATAAGACATTAAATGGTACTAAAAAGAATTGTGAGAAGGATACATGTAAGGAGGGCAAAGTGGAAAGATCACCAGATTCCAGAGCATAAATTATTTTCCCCCATGTGTTACGTTCACCGGTTAAACGGGTAAGATTGGCATCGGGGAGCCGGTGAACGTAACAATTGGCGACCGTGACAGGACCATTATAACCCTTGTTCAGTGTTCCATTTTTCCAGTGACTTTTTTTTTTTCTGTGATTACATTATTTTTTTTTTTTTTTGTTTCTGTGGTGTTGTGACTTTGATGTGTTTTTTTTTTTTTTCTGTGACTTACTCTGCGTGTGGTTTAAATTTACCTTTGTGCGATCAAGTGGCTCCTTCTGGGTTAAAAGTGCTTCGTGACTTTCATTGGTATCGCATAGCAGTGGTAGAGCAGGAAACCAGGTAGAAAGGCGTGTTCACCGATAGCACTTATCTCTATTTTTTGCACATAGGCAGGTGTGTAATAAGTGTTATCCAAGTGTTGGGATCATCATATGTTCATGCGAACCCTCAATCCCCTCACTTCGCGGATCATTTTTCTCTCTAGTTAGAATCGGCCATTTTAACTAGTCTCTCAGACTAATCCGCCTCCTTATCAATAACAAGTCTCAGTACAATTCGCTCCTCACTCTCAAGTCTCGTAACTAGAGTAATCCGGATCCCTCTTAATACCATAATTTTCTAGTTTACCCCCTCATTAGTGATTGTACTCATAAGTGTTTGCTTAAGTATAATCTAGGTAATTTCCAAGGTTGCCTTTATTATCACTCTGCCAAGTTCCTCACTTAAGTAATTCGCTTATCATTTTTTGTTGTTATTGTTTAACATCTATTTAATATGGCTTCCGCTCAGTTTAACGTTGAAAATTTTTGTGCTTACCCTTCCCTGGAACAACTTAAAGGTGCTAATATCAAGAAGGACCAGTGGAAAGCCATCGCTAAACATTTTGATGTTCCCATCACGTCTCAGATGACTAAAGAGTTCATTAAGAATGTAGTTGTTGAACATCTAGTGCAAGAAGGTCAGTTGCTAGGAAATGCCATAGAAGAGTTAACTCCCATGTCAGCCTCTACGAGGACTATAATACACAGTCCCCAGGAAGAACAGGATAAGAGTAGGATAAGTCAGTGGGAAATTGAGAAGCTTAGACTAGAATACCGGATGCATGAAAAACAAATGCAACTACAGGCAGAAAAAGAAGCGAAAGAAATGCAACTACAGGCAGAAAAAAAGATAAAGAGAGAGAATTTCAGTTATAACTTAAAAGGCAGGAGAAAGAGTTAGAAATTCAGGAGTTAGCCCTACGAAATGACGCTAAGTTTAGAGGGGAAGAAATAGATATAAAGAAAAAAGTTAGCAAGCTTTAATCCCGCTACAGCTGCTCTGCTAGTTCCCCCTTTTGATGAATCTGATGTTGACAGGTCATTTCGCGCTTTTGAGAGCATTGCTAATAGGAATAAATGGCCCAATGATCAGTGGGTGTCTCTCCTTGTCTCCGCTAGTAGGAAAAGCTTATAGGGTATACAACGGCCTTAGTGATGAGGTAGAATATGAAGAGATCAAAGGTAACATTCTAGACGCCTACTCTATCACTTCTGATGGATACAGACAACAATTCCGAAAGTATGTAAAACCAGACTCTCACACCTATGTTGAATTTGCTAGTGAGAAACTAAGACTATTTAAGAAATGGTTAGCCGCCCTTAACATTACCACCTTTTCGGAGTTGCTCAATCTAATGGTCCTGGAAGAATGGAAGAACAAGTTATCCTTTAATATTCTGAGGCATGTGGAAGAACAGGGAGAGAGTGATCTTATGTCTGCCGCTAAAGTGGCTGATGCGTTTGCTTTGTTGATGGGATCCCTGGGTAGTAGAAGTCGTGGTTCACTATCTAATGTTAGGTCCTCCTTTGGGGAAGGTTTTGGGGGCGCGGGTGGTAAGCCGACCGGATTTTCGCCAAATGCATATAATTCCCCCTGGTGTACATACTGTAAGAAACCAGGACACACAATCCAAAAATGTAGACACCCAAATTGCAAGGCCTCTCAACGTCAACCTTCTTTTTTGGCCCCTAAAACTAGCACCTTTGAGAACAAGAAACCAGTGGCCCTAGCTAACCCTGTGGTAAGCCAGTGGTCTGGACGCTAGATCACTGTTGCCCCTTCCATCTACAAGTGAACGCGAGTGGAGTTGGAGTGGGTGCTGTCCTCCTACAAGTGGACCCCACAAGCGGCATCCTCCATCCTATTACCTATCACCTGTGACCAAGCCTTCCAACACCTCAAGGCGTTCCTCTCCTCGGAACCAGTGGTAAAACTTTTTTGAAATTCAAAATTCCTGGGGTGGGAAAAATTTACTTGTGGTGAAAAAATAACTGTGTAAAAATTTTAAAGTCCTATCTCAAAATCTTGAACTCCCACATCACCTTCAAAGTTTGAGTTTTTAATGAAAATATAGTATTATTGTATAAATTTTTAAAACATATTTTATGCATGAAACTTTTTATGCCTTGGGTCCTAACGTATGGAATAAACTTTATTAAACTCATATAAAAGTTTCAACGAATTCCTTTGACATTCTGTACTTCCACAATTTGGGTGAATATGTGCAAAAATGCATTTTTGTGTTTTTATAGCATTTTAAAAATATTTTAAGTGTGAAAAGTTTAATGCCTGGGGTCATATTATGTTAATTAAACTATATTTAAGTCATAAAAAAAGTTTCAACGAGATCACTTATCATTTTTTACTTTCACAATTTAAATGAAATAATGTAAAATGTGTCTTTTTATTCTACTATTTAAATATAATCATTAGTTGCTGGTAGTACTTATATGAGTTTAAAATGCGAACTTTTATGTTCATAACGCATTTTATAAGTATGTAAGCTGGTGCTCTGCATGTTTTATCTAAGCTAATTATTATATGAGAATAATGGCTTAAAGAAAACACCCCAGGACTCACCACGTGGAGGCGACCGGCATAGAGTCCCACCCTACTCCAACCCAACCACCCAACCATATTGGAGTTTTGATATTACATTAATGATTTGAAGTCACATTTTGAGTCGAATTTTGGCATGACACTTCTGGACTTCAATTTATTCATAATGAAGCCATCTCTGTTTTTCACCCCAACCACGGAGGCAGATGCCTCGGTCACAATCTTGATATGGCGTTCCACTGCCTGTGTGTGACATGGAATTGGTGGAATGATGTCATTGGGAAATTCCTTACTTTTAATCATGGACTTGATTTCATCAGTTTCGATTTGTTTAGTGAATATTGGTTCATGAGTGTTCTTCCAGTCAATTAATTCTGTATAATTGGTTGCTTGCCTGTTAAGAGTTGGTATTCTGAATGTTCGAACTCGACCAGTAGGACGGCTTTCTTCTCTTATCCTGAGAATCCGCCTCCACGCTAGTTCTTTGTAGGACAAATTGTCATCCGTTAGCATTGCAACAAGAATGCTCTCAGAATGAGCCCCAAAAGAGTTTCTTTCTAGTACAGGCATGACAATTTCTTGGATATCTTCCTCCATTTGTTGACATTTGCTAATCATCTTGAATGCATGTCGGGCAGCTTGAGAAATAGTTGGCTGGCATTTAATAGCGAACCATACAGGAACATACACAAACATGATATACTTGACAATTTTTTTCAAATTATCACTTGGCTCTTCTGATGATACATAAAGCCGCAGGGCTCGAGAAGCTGTTGTCAGCCACCTAGAATGTGCCATTTTACCAGGAGTGCGAGCTGCCACTGCAGAACTGCATTCACCTTTAGACACAGCCAAATATAAGTCAAGTAGATATTTCTGGTCAGAGGAGAGATCTTGCCGGAGGTCATCACTCACAGCAATATCTTCTGATGGAATAGCACAAAACTGAACAATTGGGAGGTTTTCACAATTATCAATATTAGCCAGTGCTTTGCCAATAGGTCCTGTGAACTGTTGTGGACCACTGGTCTTTCCGTCAAGCTGAACAAGCAAGTGTCTGAGAGGTAATTCATTAGCATGTAATTGGCACACAGCCCAGTGTAATGGTCGTTTCAAATGTTCCTCCAATCTCTTGATGATTCCAGCCCTCCATCCTGTATTGACATTTGTTCCATCACATCCAATTGCTTCAATGTTTTCAAGATCAATGTGATTTTCTTCTGTGAATGATAAAATAGACTTTACAATATCCCTTGCACTCCCGCTGTTTGGTACTATATGCCCTAAATATATGTTGCCTGGTTCAGCGATGAGGGTCACATGTTCTTCAGTCACTTCTGTCCTTGTTTTTTTATTTGATTCCTTGAGCTTTAGAGTCAAATCTTTACGACCATCAAAGTATATACTTTTTATGTTGCTGAAATCAATGGAGGCCAAAGCTTCATTCCTGGACTTAGTTCTTGCTCTCATTACTTTGCTTTTATCTATCACCTGCATTTCATTTCCAACAGTGAGATCGTCAATAACTGCTGAAGCAATTGTCGCTGCAGCTCTGCTGGAAACTCCAACTCTGTCGCAAGCAACGGCAAAGTTTGACAGAGACACATTTCTCTGCACTTTCTTCATTTCAGTTACACCTTTCTTTTCCTTCATATAATTAGGTAAACTACTTTCAAAGTCAGAGGCGCAGGAATCCTCATTTTCATCTGATGTTGATGAGGAAGAGAGCATTACTATTTCATCTAGGGATTCAGAATCAACAGGTTTTGGCAAGCACCTCACAATAGTCTTTTGATCTACGATCTAAGATTCTGCGCTTTTTGAGAGATGAAGCTTTGTCAATGGCATGACTGATAAACATTTCACGTGTTGTTCTTTGATCTTGTAGAAAACATTGTTCTTGGTAGGGGATTTTTCTTTCTGATGTGCAGTTACAGTTATCAAACCTCGAACACTTACATGTAGCTAAATCAAACAGGGTTTCAGATTTGTTCACAAATGATGCTGCATTAGCTTTGAATTTATCAGTATTGCGGCGCTTGACAGGAACTTTAAGCAAATTTTTATATTGTTGAAAATGCTTCTGGAACACCTCTGTTGCTCTCTGTTTAGAAATTGTTGGCAATGAGCTTCGCTCCCATATGCGAAGCACATCATCAATTACTTTTGTGACAAGCCCTTGGGGCTCTTTCTTGCTGACTTTCAAAGTATGATGCAAATGCAAATAGTGCTTTAGCACGTCTGCAACTGTTGGAAGAACATCTTCTTTAAGGGATTCAGGCATTCCAAGTAATGGACATTTAGTCTTCGATCGTGATATGGGCGTTTCTTTCTCAGCAGCCATATTGTAGTTGAAATCGGTTGCTTCAGTAACACACTAAGGCAGACCTCACACCACGACAGCTAGCGGAACACTGAGGGAGTGAGATGACAGACTGAGGGTAACTCACTCACTTAGGCAGTAGGCTACTTCTTCACATATTTTCGTTCAAACTGTGGAAGTAAAGAAAGTAAACGGATTTTGTTGGAACTTTTTATATAAGTTAAATATAGTTAACTTAAAATAATATGACCCCAGACATTAAAATTTTCACGCTTAAAATATTTTTTAAAAATGCTATAAAAACACAAAAAATGCATTTTTTGCATATATTCAGTCAAATTGTGGAAGTAAAGAATATCAAAGGATTTCGTTGAAACTTTTTATACAAGTTTCATAAAGTTTATTCCATATTTTAGGACTCAAGGCATAAAAAGTTTCATGCATAAAATACGTTTTAAAAATTATACAATAATACTATATTTTCATTAAAAACTCAAACTTTGAAGGCGATGTGGGGTTCAAGATTTTGAGATAGGACTATGAAATTTTACACAGTTATTTTTCACCACAAGTAAATTTTTCCAACCCCAGGAATTTTGAATTTGCTGGACTCTATTTGTAACACCAAGAGGCTCACCAGGAAGAGCAAAAGCTTCCTATGGTTCACAAGTAAGTTAATAAGATTACATTTCATGTCAGGAAAATCCATAACTTGTACATGAGGCTCAAGCTGAGAAGCAATATCTTCAGCACTTTGAGAAGAAGACTGTGAAGATACAGCTGCTATACATGTTGTGAAGTCCTGCAATGAAGTTGCATCAATAACTGTAACTGAACCTAAGTGAACTCCATCTCTGAGGGTGATAGAAGAGCCAGTAAGATTTGTTACTAAAGCAGAAGTAACATTATCCTTGTGTACAGACGACAAGGTATTTTCTAATGCTATACGCTTCACTCTTGAAGTGTCAGGGTGCGATAACACAGAGGAACCTACAGGGGCATTCTTGATACGCACTGATATAACGCGAGCACTTGTAGGGCCCACATATTGATCACCAATAACAACAGTTGCACTCATTTTAGTTACAGACACAGAACACTTTGATTCAACTGCATTAGCAACTGGAACAGTTAGGTGCCTCGTCGCCAGAGACTCGTTGACTCGTGGGAGAGGGGACTCTTCAAAGTGTTCACGTTTAGTGGTGACATTTAAGATAGATTTAGGGTTAGATGTAGCATAAAAAAGTTCATCCTTATAAGAAAGTGCCTGATATTTAGGATGAAGAGAAATATAATTTTCTACAAGTGTATCAAAGCATAAAAACATCACACTGCAAGGAAAAATTAGAAACTATGTGAAATTTTGGAAGAAAGGTAGAATTATGAAGGTGAAAAGAAATAGGTAGAACACTTCCTATAACGTGTAATGGAGAACCTTCAACACCTTTGAAAGCGCGTTGACATTGTTGAAAGGAAAGCTTATACAACTGAAACAGTTTGAGATATGCACTTTCTGTGATGAAGCTAACATCTGCACCTGTATCCATACAGACAGAGATTGGTGTGCTGTATGTGTAACATTAAAAGTTCTGACGGTGAGAATTATTAGATATTAGAGAAGGAACACATAGTGACGCTGTGTTAAGTTGTGTAGCTAGTCCTTCGCTTTGTGAAAGGCAGCTTGCTGAAAATTTGACTGTTGCGTGACAGTTTGTTGCTTTTGAATTCTGAGTATTGCTCTACACTTCTCAGTAGGATGTGTACAATTGTCATGGATCATACAGTAATATGGTGGAGGTAAGATCACTGTTTTAGTGGTATCAGAGTGACTACCACGTGGCCAAGACCTATAACGCTGTGGTTTCTGGTCTCGTGACAACTGTCTGGAACGAATGTCATGGTCACTGCGTGAATTTGAATTTATAGATGAAGCTGTGGTGCTATACTGAGCATTTGATTTTTCATGACGTTGTTTTTTAAAGCAATGTTGTATTGTGTGTCCAGTTTTATTACAATACTGGCATATGACAGTATTAGCCTTCTGCTTTACTGATTTCTTAGGTGTGACACTAGAACTAGCAGAAGTAGCTGCGACGTAGACTGGACGTTGGCTACGCAGTTTAACTGCTAACTTTGTGGAAAAATCCAAAAGACTTTCACCTTTTTTATACTGGATAGTCCTGGGCCGGATTAGCGTGGTGGTAGTAGTAGTGGTAGCAGTAGTAGTAGTAGTAGTAGTAGTAGTAGTAGTAGTAGTAGTAGTAGTAGTAGTAGTAGTAGTAGTAGTAGTAGTAGTAGTAGCAGTAGTAGTGTGGTTCACTACAAGTAAATAGGTACGGGATGTAACTCAAGGGGTTGTGGCCTCGCTTTCCCGGTGTGTGTTGTGTGTGGTGTGGTCTCAGTCCTACCCGAAGATCGGTCTCTGATCTCTGAGCTCGCTCCATAATGGGGAAGACTAGCTGTGTGACCAGCAGACCACCGAGGTGAACACACAGATGCACACACACACACACACACACACACACACACACACACACACACACACACACACACACACACACACACACACACACAGTGAAGGCTGCGGCAGGAACACACCATCTCTATAATGCCCACCTGACGAAGTAAAGCCATTAAGCCTGAGCTGCTTTCCTTCCTCTGTGGCACTAATAGCTAGCATTACTTAATGTGTTTTCCAGGACCAGTATTTACAGACTCTTTGCTCTCTCACCGCCACTATTTCCGAACACTACTGAGATGATTAGTTTTCACGAGTGTTTTTCTGCTTAAAACGTAAAAGTCTTATTGATCTTTCACTAGAATGATATAAACGTCCTTGTAAATTTGTGGTAATGTAAATAAAACTATAAAATCATGTTGACCTTTCACTATAATAACATAAACGTTCTTCAAAATTTGTGTTACTTGAATTTCAGCCTTTTTAGAGTTTTGGAGCTGTTCAGCAGTGTTTCAGGAGGGTAGAGGATGACTGTGTAGATGGTGTGGAGGAGAAAGGTGAAGGAGAGAATAACTAGGGGAGGACAAAGGATTAGGTGGGGAGATGAAATAAAGAGAGACACGAGACGACTGAGCCTGGAGGAAGAGGATTCACTGGACGGAAGGTATTGGCGACATATAAGAAGGATCAACCCCGCCAAAAATTGATAAAGGTAAGAAGGACAAGAAGCGTGCATTGTGTTACTAGATATTCTTAAAGTTGTATTTTTGCCTTTACATTTAACAGACTATCGCTGAAGTTCTTGAAAAGTGCAAAGGTGTTTTCATTCTACCGATAGTTTAACAAGGATTCTGCGTCACCAGCAGGGAAATGAGGGAGGTGGACGTTGAAGAATAAGGACCAAAGACGTGAGCTTGCATCCACAACCACGATGAATTGATGCGTAGTTTTCCCTCTTTTTTCTCTCTTCATTCCCCGTGATGGAGTGCTGGAAGGCTTGCACGGGATATCAAAGATGTGAGTTTGCATCCACGTGTCCTCGGAATAACAGGTGGGATTTTTTCTTCTCTCTTGCGCTGCGTTTGAAAATAGTGTCCAGCGTCTTTTGTTTAGTGCAGGACTTGCTCTTCTTTCTTCTTAACTGAACTGTCAAACATATTCTTTTCTTTTTCCTTTTTACTCTTTTTTCGACCTTACGATGAGCAGGTTTTTCTAACTTTATTTTTCTTTGTTTTCCTTTCACTTGTTTTATTTTCCTTTAATTTTTTCTCTCATATTTTCTTTTGACCTTCGCCAGTTTCGTTGACAAGTTAAAAAGAAAAGGAAAGAAAACGTGCACCTTCACTTGTTTCTTTGCTTCAGTGTTCAGAGGCAAACAGTGGTTGGTCTCCTTTGTGCTTCCTTCACTTAATATTCCCCAGAGCTCCTCAGAGGAAAGAACGAGGGAACGATGAGGAGGAATGTGATAACTTGTGACAAGAAGAAGCACATGTTGTAAATGGCAACTATAAGGAAAAGATGATGATGCACTGAGCTTTTGTTTGTCTTTGTATAGTGGCATTCACATTCAGCTCAGGAAACAATTGAGTAGCGATGTGGATGAAAGTGGTAATATGAGATGGGTGATGGAGGCAGTGACTGTAGATAAGAACCATAAGAAAATTACAAAGATATGTAGACTTGTTACCTTATTGTGTACACAAGTTACCTTAAGGTTGGCATGCTTAATGGTGTTGCTCAAGATGGAGTGGTCTTCTTCTTCTTCTTCTTTTTTTTCTTCTTCTTCTTCTTCTTCTTCTTCTTCTTCTTCTTCTTCTTCTTCTTCTTCTTCTTCTTTTTCATTCACGTTTTTCTTCTTTTTCTTCTTCTTTCCCTGCTGCTGGTGATCCCATTCTTCTTCTTCTGCTGGTGCTGTAAGTAACTGTAAAGTGAGGTAAGTCCTGTGAGTACTTGTAAGGGATGTGAGGGGAGATGACGTGGGGTAAGAAGAGGTCAGATTAGGTGAAGGTGATGTGAGGTGAGGTGAGGTTACTTTGAGTTGATGTGAGGCGAAGTGAGGTGAGGTGAGGTAAGGTGAGGTGAGTTGAGTGAGGAAAGGAGAGATGATGTGAGGTGAGATAAGGTGAGGTAAGGTGAGGTGTGGAAAGGTGAGATGAAGTGAGATGAGGTGAGGTAAGGTGAGGTGAAGAAAGGTGAGGTGAGGATAAGTGAGATGGGGTAAGGTGAGATGAGGAAGGTTTGGATGATATGAAGTGAGGTGAGTTGAGGAGAGATGAGGTAAGGTGAGATACATTATATAAATAACATACATTACACATTTCATTATATCTTATTTATGCATCATATACATTGCATTACATTGCAGATACTTTCATTTGCATCACAATACATTTTTTTGTTTTATTTATATAGGTATTACACATTAGAGATATTTTACATAGTTTACATTTCACAGGTACTTACATGCTGACATTACCTCACCTCACCTCACAAACATTATAGGTACCTACATGTTAACATTACTTATATACTATATCTTAAGGTGGTGCTAACATTACAGGTACGTACATACATGCTACAATACATTACATTACATTGCAGTGTTGCTTTCTCTGGTGATGGCGGTGTTAGTGCTCCTCCTCTTCCTCTGCTGCTGCTGGTGGCGCCTTTTTCTTCCTTTCGGTAGTGGTGTTCTTCTTCTTCCTCTGCTTGCTTCTTGGTCTTTCTCCTGCTGACCCTGACAAATTCATGGGCCATCTAACTGACTGACTAACCTAATATCTCCTAACTTAACCTAACCTAATCTATCCTATTCTAGACTGCTTCAGTCAGTTTGGTGGTGGTGATGGTCCTATTCTTCTTCCTCCGCTGCTACTTCTGTTGTTTGTCCTCTTCTTCCTCTGCTGCTGCTGCTGCTGCTGCTGCTGCTGCTGCTGCTGCTGGTGTACCTCCTGACTGTGGTGGAGAGGCAAGTAAGGGATTAGTTGTGGTGGTGGTGGAACTTACATGCTAACATTACAGATAGTTACATTATATTACATTACAAAGGTACTTACATGCTAACCTGAAATATATCACATTATCTTATAGAAATTATGTACATTGCAATAAAGGTATATACATTCATTACATTACACTGCATTTCATTACAGGTGAGGTGAGGTGAAGGTGATACTGTCATGTTAACATTACAGGCAGTTACAGGCTAACATTACATTACAGGTGAGGTGAGGTGAAGTGGTACTGCCATGCTAACATTACAGGCACTTTCCGGCTAACATTACATTACATTACATTACAGGTGAGGTGAGGTGAAGGTATTTACATGCTAACATTACAGGCACTTTCAGGGTAACATTACATTACATTACATTACAGGTGAGGTGCGGGGAAGGCTAACATTACAGGTACTTGCAGTTGAACATTACTTTACACTACATTGCATTACAATAGGTGAGATGGGGTAAGGTGAAGGTGAAGTGCTAACATTATATTTGATTAATGTTTGTCTGCATTACATACTACAGATATTCACATACATATATCTTACAGTACATAACATACATATACATTATATTACATTACATTATATTACATACATATATACGTTACATTATACATTACATACATATATGTTACATTATTTACATATTTAATTACAGTACATTATTTACATATACATCGTTACATTATTTACATATACATTACATTACATTATCTACATATGCATTATTATATCATATATACATTATATTACATCACATACATATTATATATTACATTACATATACATATACATTATATATCTCACATTACATTACATATATTAGCGATATTTTACATACATTACATTTCACAGGTACTTTCTTGCTAACATTACCTCACCTCACCTCACACATATTACATGCAAAAACACACACACACACACACACACACACACACACACACAAACACACACACACACACACACACACACACACACACACACATACACACACACACACACACAGAGGCAGTGTTCCTGATGCTGCTGCTGCTGTTGGTCGGTCTTCTTTTTCTTCTTCTTCTTCTTCTGCTGCTGCTGCTGCTGCTGCTGCTGCTGCTGCTGCTACTGCTGCCGGTGGTGATCATCTTCTGCTGTGGTGGTCGTCTTCTTCTTCTTCTGGTGTTGGTGTCAATGTGAACATTGACACTGATAACCACGATGAGATACAATGAAGCGTGCACACTTGTGGGAGTATCAGTCATGGCGTGAAAAAAGTAGTAGGTCAGATGAAACAACTTAAGAAAGGTGGCGATTCCTCGGGTCTGGAGTCTCCCTGTATTGCCTAGTACACGTGCTGCTGAAATATGACACGTTGGAATAAGGAAATGTTACCTGCTTATCATAAATACATATGTTCATTTACATCGTTCATATTCCATGTCAACCAAGATAGCAGTTCACATCCATAGTGCTTTATTTATTACTGTCCTCGCTCATTAACTTCTTTCCTCATATACGTACACACACTTCATTTGTACAGTCGTCTTTAATCTAGTATTTTTTTTTTACGGTAAGGCCTATAGCGCCTGTAGGCACACTTGAAGAGTGTATGGGAAGCGCTGTTCAGCTTCCGCCCATTAGTGGCCCAGGCAATTTTATTTATAGTGGTACCCATATTAGGGCCCATATAGGGCCCATATCACCACCCAAACTCATCTTGAGTGTAACCACCTAGAACCTGGGTATCATGGTGATATGTAGTGGTGATATGTAGGTAACTTTAAACCACTCGACAAATGGCAAAGTGTTTTAAGGCTGTACGTGGTGGGATTCGAACCTAGGCGTGGACGTCTGCCCGATCTCACGCTCACCACCTTATCCACTACGCCACCGCCATCACCACCACACACTACGTTCACTGCTTGTTTCTGAATTTCTTCTTGACTGTGACTTCAACTTTTTCCACGGAATTTTATGAAGACACTTGACAACTGTAGTGTTTTGGACTGTCTTACGTGATTGATACCTTCAGTGGGGTCTTTTTTCTAAGGTTTGTTTTCTTTTCCCTTCTCATGCAGTATAATTCCCCTCGACTGACTAATGAGAGGCGGCACACAAATACACTACTTACTCACCACTACACTCGAGGATCTAGTGTCAAATTTTCTCTCTGGTTACGTCTTTCGTACGGTCCTGTCCACAAATTAAGTAACCTTCTTTGATCACCTTCTTGGGATAGTCATGATAAAACATTGAGTCTCTTTGTTCCCTCTAATGTACTTTTCCTTCAGTCTTCTTAACTCCCCAGTTGTGTTGAAACTCCTGCAAGAAAACCAAACGTTTGATACATTGTTACCAAACCAGAGTGTTAACGCTGAATTTAGGTGCTAAACACAGTGAAGTGCAGAGCTTTACAGTCTATCCACCCCAGAGACGATGCGCCCCAAGTCCATTTGCCCCAATAGTTGAGGCGAATGGAATACTGAATATTTAACTATTGCGTCCCAATTCCTTTTTTCAAAGTTTGAAAAATTTTAGTCATCATGAGAGAACTCACAATTAAAAGAGGAATATTACGCATTGGATGTAATAAGAAGAGTTTCCATATATATATATATATATATATATATATATATATATATATATATATATATATATATATATATATATATATATATATATATATATATATATATATAAAGTTTTATTGAATACTCATGAAAACTTCTTAATTGCATTTTCGACAAATTAAGTTCTTGTGCCCCAAGTCCTTTTTTAAAGGAACTCAATAAAACATAAAAGGAGACAAAACAAGATGAAAAGATTAGAATAACACAAAATAGGAACATCCGACAAGTAGCTGCATTGGCGACAGATCACCATTAATGTACCTCTCCCATCAATTATGCAAACAAGCCTGGAGTGTCCTAAATTGTTTTCTCTGGAAGCCTTCGATTTTCCTGTCAGACACTAACTTAAGTGTCCTATCAACATTTGCTTCTTCTTTTAGAAGGATAGTTAGGACATAGAATTACAATTGGCTCTTTCTCGCGTGACTGTTGAGTCGGTTATGTCACCCTTCCACATCATTGTTTGTTTTTACATTTCTCTTGTAAACATATATGAACACAGTTAGAGAAGTGATGTCTTCCTGTACATCTTGTGTAGCCTCACTGGGTAGAGTGATGACATTTGGATTGCCGTGAGGGAAGCGTGGGTTCGAAACCCACTCGTAACTTGCAAAAAAAACTCAGAGATCATCCACTGCCCAGGGGAGAGCTGCCCTCCTCACCCCCCGAGGCTGGGAACTACAAGGACTGCCTTACCGACTCACTCAAGTAGATTAACAATTAGTTAGGTTAGGTTAGGTTAGGAGAGAGTCAGTATTTGATAGTTCACGAAGTGACCGTAATAAGGAGGAGGATACACCAGCAGCAGCAAAGGAAGAAGAAGCAGCAGCATCAGGAACACTGCCTCTGTGTGTGTGTGTTTGCATGTAATATGTGCGAGGTGAGGTGAGGTAATGTTAGCAAGAAAGTACCTGTGAAATGTAATGTATGTAAAATATCTCCAATATGTGTAATGTAATGTGAGATATATAATGTATATGTATATGTAATGTAATATATAATATGTATGTGATGTAATATAATGTATATATGATATAATAATGCATATGTAAATAATGTAATGTAATGTATATGTAAATAATGTAACGATGTATATGTAAATAATGTACGGTAATGAAATATGTAAATAATGTAACATATATGTATGTAATGTATAATGTAACGTACATATGTAGGTAATATAATGTAATGTAATATAATGTATATGTATGTTATGTACTGTAAGATGTATGTAATGCAGGCACACATTGATTGAATATAATGTTAGCATGTAAGAAGCACTTCACCTTCACCTTACCCCATCTCAGCTATTGTAATGCAATGTAATGCAATGTAATGTAATGTAATGTAATGTTCAACTGCAAATATCTGTAATGTTAGCCTTCCCCGCACCTCACCTGTAATGTAATGTAATGTAGTGTTAGCCTGAAAGTGCTTGTAATGTTAGCATGTAAATACCTTCACCTCACCTCACCTGTAATGTAATGTAATGTAATGTAATGTAATGTTAGCCTGAAAATGCCTGTAATGTTAGCATGGCAGTACCACTTTACCTCACCTCACCTGTAACGTAATGTTAGCCTCTTAGTGCCTGTAATGTTAACATGGCAGTACCACTTTACTTCACCTCACCTGTAATGTAATTACATGTTATGTAATTTTAGCCTGTAAGTGCCTGCAATGTTAGCATGTCAGAACCACTTCACCTCACCTCACCTGTAATGTAATGTAATGTTAGTCTGAAAATGAAATTATAATATAATGTTAGCATATAAGAAACACATCACCTTCTCCTCACCCCACCTCACCTCGCATGTAATGGAAAGTAATGCAATGTAGTGTAATGTAATTTAACGTTTACTTGTAAGTATCTGTAATGTTAACATGTAAATACCTTCACCTCACCTCACCCCCACCTCACTTCACTTGTAATGTAATGTTAGCCTGTAATGTTAGCATGTCAGTACCTCCTCACCTAACCTCACCTGTAATGTAATGTAATGCAATTTTAGCCTGTAAGTACCTGTAAAGACTCTCCCATAATCATCTGATTAATGAAAGACATGAGGAAAACACGCACACACACACACACACACACACACACACACACACACACACACACACACACACACACACACACACACACACACACACACGCTACGGCTGTCTGTGGACCTCTGAACGGCATTACCAGCGTGTGTTTGTGTGTGTGTGTGTGTGTGTGTGTGTGTGTGTGTGTGTGTGTGTGTAATTCACCACGGTCGTATGCTGGTCAGCCAGCCTTTCCCATTACGATGCTAGCTCAGAGCTCTTAGACCGATCTTTGGGTAGGACTGAGACCACAACACACACTCCGCACACCGAGACAGTGAGACCACAACACACTTCACACACCGGGAAAGCGATGCCACAACCCTTCACGTTACATCCCGTGCCTATTTGCTGCTAGGTGAACACACCCTACACATTAACAGACCACAACACACTCCTCACACCGGGACAGCGAGGCCACAACCCCTCGAGTTACATCCCGTATCTTTTTACTGATAGGTGAAAACACCCTACACATTAAGAGCCGCGCCCATTTGCCTCGTCGTGTGTGTGTGTGTAATTCACTGTTTGATCTGCTGTTTGATCTGCTGCAGTCTCTGACGAGACAGCCAGACGTTACCCTACGGAACGAGCTCAGAGCTCATTATTTCCGATCTTGGGATAGGTCTGAGACCAGGCACACACCACACACCGGGACAACAAGGTCACAACTCCTCGATTTACATCCCGTACCTACTCACTGCTAGGTGAACAGGGGCTACACGTCAAAAAAGACACACCCAAATATCTCCACCCGGCCGGGGAATCGAACCCCGGTCATGTGGCTTGTGAAGCCAGCGTTCTAACCACTGAGCTACCGGGCCGTGTGTGTGTGTGTGTGTGTGTGTGTGTGTGTGTGTGTGTGTGTGTGTGTGTGTGTGTGTGTGTGTGTGTGTGTGTGTGTGTGTGTGTGTGTGTGTGTGTGTGTGTGTGTGTGTGTGTGTGTGTGTGTGTGTGTGTGTGTGTGTGTGTGTGTGTGTGTGTGTGTGTGTGTGTGTGTGTGTGTGTGTGTTCAAGTTCAAGTTCAACAAATTTATTCCATATAAAATAAACATACAATAATGCATATATAAAATTAGAATCAATAACATGGATAAGGTCTGCAGAGATTAATCTCGTTAGCAGATAATGTCAATGTATAATAACAATGACCTTAATTAGCAGAAACAGAAAACAAACATGAATTATATTTTAGACATAAGTATACGTACACAAAAATTGTATAAATACATAAATCAATATAGATCAAAATTGTATTTCTATACATCATTTCTACCTATACTACATTGTACGCTATATAAATGCTTTTTTAATTTGTACTTGAAACTGTTTACTAAAACAGAAAGTAAATCAGATTTAATAAACATTGGAAGAGCGTTCCATACCTCAGGACCAAGATACATGATAGAATTTTTTAAAAGTTTAGTTCTAAATGGTTGACATATTAAGTTCACATGGTGTGGTGATGTGCGGATGTTCCTGAATATTGAAAATTCTATTATTACTTTTTTGCGATTTGAAAATGTCCAACAGTAGGAAATACTTATGCAAATAATGTAACTTTAACAATTTCAAATCTGTGAAAATGCCCTCAGTAGACTCAAATTTTTTTTTAATTGTCATTACTCTTAAAATACGTTTTTGTGTTATAAATAATTTGTCAAGAAATGAAGGCCATGTGCAACCTCAAACAGATATTCAATACATAAGTTTAGAGTAACACAAAGTATAATATAGAATTATCATGGATTCGAGAGTAAGGTTATGTCTAATACGATACATGATTCCTGCAGTTTCAGATAGAGTAGTAGTTAAATTAACAATATGCTCTCTCCAATTCAAATGATCATCAATTATTACCCCTAGAAATTTTGTTGTGTGGACACGATGAACAATATTCAGATCCAGCATAACAGGAGCCAGCTTAAATGATAACGATCTATTTTGAAATAACATAAATTAGTTTTGTTAACATTTAAATTTAACTTGTTAGCCTTGATCCAATTATTGATGTGATTCAGAACCTGAGATAATTTAAAGTGGAGAGAATGTAGGTGACAAAAAGGCTTGTGTCATCGGCATCCATAGTGAAATGGACATTGTTAGTAGAATTAATTATGTCATTTATATAAATAAAAAAAACAGAATAGGGCCCAGTATAGAACCTTGAGGTACACCATATTTTATATATTTATAATCAGAATAAACATTATTACAAAATACAAAATGCTTGCGCCCAGTTAGGTAGCTTTCAATTAAGTTATATGCAGGTCCCCTCAAACCAATTTTTTTTTTATATAGCAAGTAAAATATGATGACTTAAGGAATCAAAAGCTTTCGAGATATCTAAGAAAACAGCAGCAACATGAGACTTCTTATCTGATTCAGAGTAAACCTTTGAAACAAAATGTAACAGGGCAGATTGAGTAGAGTAATGTTTTTCTGAAACCAAATTGAGAACTCGACAATAGATTATTATTCTCTAAAAAATTAGCAAGTCTAAATGCAATAGCTTTTTCGTATATCTTACTGATGACAGGAAGAATTGATATAAGCCTATAATTATTAATATTAGATTTACAGCCTAATTTGTACAATGGTAAAGATTTAGCAATTTTTAACTTGTCAGGAAATATGCCATAACGAAGAGATAAATTTATTAAGTAAGAGAGAGGGGTCGAAATATGGTTTATAGTTTGCTTTAATATGGTTGCAGTAAACTCATCATAACCAGCAGAGTTTGATTTTAATGAATTAATATACCCTTTAATTTCTAACGCGTCACAGGGGAATAAATATAAGGAGAACACAGATGATTGATTAAGATAACTACTAAAGTCTCTAGTAGCATCAGAGTCGATGGTATTATCCATTGTATTGTCAACAATAATAAAATTGATTGTTGAATGCAATAGCGGTGTCACAGTCTGGAATAGACTCAAGGTTAATAAACTTATCAGATTGTTTCCCTCGTTCCAAAATTTCATTAATGATTCTTTAGTATTACCTTGATTGTTTTTGAGTTGTCTGTTATGATACTCATTCTTAGCATTTCTTAGTAATAATGTTAAAAAAAAATTCTATATTTTTTATATCTATTTCTGTAAGTAAGTGACCATTTAATAGATAATTTAGCGAGTCTATGTTTTTCTTTAATACTATTTATTAACCAAGATGTTAAATAAGAAGTAGTATTCTTAATTTTGTTCTTAATACAGTTAAATGGAAAGTTATTCTGAAAAAATATTATTAATTTTGTCAGAGAAAATATTAAATGCTGAATTAGGGCAGTCACTCCGAAGTACATCATCCCAACCCAGCCGCGCTACACCATCCACGAAGGTCCTCATGTTTCTAGAACTGAACACTCTCCTGAACACTCGGCTCGCAGGCTGAGTCGGGGTGATGCACACTTGGAAACGGGTAACAACTGGAAAGTGCTCAGAGATGTCAATATGTATAATATAATTATCTATGTTACCCTCAATTTGACTGGACCAAATATGAACGATAAGTGAAGTAGCATTATTGGCAACTCTGGTAGACTTCGTAGTTGTTGGTAACAAAGTAAAGTTAAACATTAAATTTTTAAACTCATTAACATGATTATTGTGATTAAAAAGATTAATATTCCAGTCACCAAAGAAATACACAGCTTTATAGTTGTCACTTCTAATGCATTCAAGAATATTGTACAAAGCATTAATAAAATCAGGAAAATTACCATTAGGTGGTCGGTAAATAGATGCTAAAAAATACTTTTGATTACCATCTTTAGCCCTGAAACACACACACACTCCAAAAAGGGCTCACATAAACATAAGTCCCGTAACAACACCGAGGTGTACACCTCACGCACATACATAACAACACCACCACCATGTCTGTTGCGGTGTATCGCGTGCATGGAGTAATTAGGTATTTTGAAAAGAGGTGCAAGATCAGTATCAAGTCGCGTTTCTGAAAAACCAATAACATCAAAAACAATATTACTAATGCTTAGAATCTGAACTTGTGTGTGTGTGTGTGTGTGTGTGTGTGTGTGTGTGTGTGTGTGTGTGTGTGTGTGTGTGTGTGTGTGTGTGTGTGTGTGTGTGTGTGTGTGTGTGTGTGTGTGTCTGTGTGTATTTACCTAAATACAACAAGGTAAATACACACACACACACACACACACACACACACACACACAAATACGCTGGCGACCAAGGATTTTTTTCTTCACTGACACTGAGGCTCTGGGTAGACATGGTAATGATACAGCACTCATGTGTGTAACTGGGCCGTTTTTCTTCTCTGAGTTAATAAAACCAGATTTAATTCTTTAAGACGCTTTTCGTATGATTCATTATTGAACGCAATATTCTAAAAGGGGACGAACCAAAGCTATGTATTGAGTGAAAATTGTATCTTTAGATTCATATTCAAAAGAATTACCGATTAAGTCAATACTTTTATCTGGTTTCTGTGTGACTTCTGAACATTGCTCGCCGTGTTTTAAGGTATTCGATATTGATAAATCAATTTAACTGTCTCCACTTAGAGATGGCTATCATTAGAAATATAATTTGTTTTTCATTGCAATACCCTAAATGCATCACTTCACATTTGTTTGCATTAAAACTCGCTGTAGCCAAGTTTTCCATAACACTGACAATTTGTCTAGAATTTTCTGCATTGTTTTTCTTTTCACTCTTGAAACTATCTATTATTATTATTAAATTTTTTGTGTGCGTTATCAGCAAACTATGATATACCGGTGATAACTTCAACTACAGAATTTATAGACAATGAAGAGAACACGTTCTTTTAAAAGGTGATCCCTGTGCCATCCCGCTGGTTACGTCAGTCCACTTGTTTATACACGAAAAATACTGCGTGTGGTCACTGTTGTTAGAATATGATGGTTTAATTAGAGAGAGTTATATTCACTTATTGCCTTTCTCTGTTTGCTCTTCATGACAGAGAAATAAAGTCTAAGATAAATATTCATGTATCAATAAAGGCAGAAAGAGAGGCACACGTTTTGTTTTGACTAATCATTAAGATACTGCATTATTAGTAAGTTATAGAGAAAAAGTCATTCATAGAGAAAAAGTCATTCCATTCTGAAAGGAAAAGAAAAGATCATTCCTTTCCATGACAGGGACGAGGAGCCTTCGTTCAGATCTCCTCGGCCTCTCTGTCATCTGTCTGCCTCAGCAGAACCCACTGTGGATTGCCCTTTAGGTTACTGTGCGTACTTTCTTGTGCCAGACGTTATACTAGAGCAGTTTGTCTTTCCACAGTAGTAGGATTGTTTTGCTCTCCGGCGTTGTTGTCTTAGAGGCCTACTGTTTTCCCTTGGTGACAACATATCATCTACAGGCAAAGCTATCTTCTTAAGGCCTGATGCCTTGTTATGTAGGCCGACTGTCTTGCTCCGCAGCTCATTATTCTTGTTCTCCAACTGCGAGGTTCGCTTCTGCATCTGTTGAGTCCAACTATAAAGACCAGTCATCTTGTCTTCTAATTCGACAGTCTTATTATGCAAATCTAAGGTTTCTTTTTCCAGACCTACTGTTTGGTCTTCAATATCTACTGTCATGTTCATAATTTTCGCCATCATGTTCTCTAAATTCGCCATCTTGTTCTGTAAAGCTTTAATCTTGGCCTGCAGACTCTGAGTTCCTTCCTGCAGGTCTCCTGTCTTGTTCTGGAGACTCTCGGTCATCTCCTTCAAACCCACAGCTTTGTTTTCAATGTCAGTGGTTTCTGTCTCCACACGCAGCATCGTTCGCCCCATAATGACACTCTCCATTAACATCGCATCTGATTCGTTTTCTATTCGCATCGTCTTGTTTTCCACTTCTTGTATTCTGTTTTTCATTTCATTCGATTTTCTCTGCAAGTGTTCTGTTTGGTTCTGCACAAGTGTTGTTTGGTTACTGAGATCTTCATTTAGTTTCTGAATACTTTCAGTTTTTTCCTCAATCGCTATCGTGGTCGTTTCAATTTCCGCTATCTTGCTCTCTAGATTCATCGATTTGTTCTGTAGACTTTCGCTTTCGTGTCCGTCAGTTTTTGTCTCGCTCTCGGAAATTATGTTCGCTCGTGGTAAAATTTCCTCATATGGTTCTGTAGTTTCCACATCCGTTTCATTCCTCGAAAATATCGTTTTGTTTTCTTGCTCCTTAGTTTCCTGAAATGTTTCATTTTTTTCACCTGTGACTGGTGGCAATGCTTTGTTCTCCTGTTCTTTAGTCTCCAAATTTTTTCCTTTATTCTCAGCCATTTTATCCAAAGTCTTGTTCTTTTCGTCTTTACAAACTTCAATATCTGTTCTGTTTTTATCACAAATGGGTTTTTGAACCGTTTTGTTTTCTTGGTCGATGGTTTCAGCAACGGTTTCGTTGTTTTTGACAACGGCTTTTTCAAATGTTTTGTTTTCTATCTTTTTCCTAATTGCTTTATCTGTTCCAGTCTTATTGTACACCCCTTGCAGCAAGGTCTTGTAATCTTCCTTTTTGCTAACCGCAATATCTCTTCCGTTCTTATCAACTTCATTTTCCACCGTTACGTTTTCTTGGTGTTTAGTTTTGACAATGGTTCCATTCTTATCACCAACTGCTTTCTCAACAGTTTTATTCCCTTGCTGTTTAGTTTCGACAATAGTTCCCTTCTTATCAACTTCATTTTCCACAGTTTTATTCTCTTGGTATTTATTTTCAAGAGTGGTTCCGTTCTTATCAACTTCATTTTCCACAGTTTTATTCTCTTGGTGTTTATTTTCAACAATTGTTCCGTTCTTATTAACTTCATTTTCCACAGTTTTATTCTCTTGGTGTTTATTTTCAAGAGTGGTTCCGTTCTTATCAACTTCATTTTCCACAGTTTTATTCTCTTGGTGTTTATTTTCAAGAGTGGTTCCGTTCATATCATGAACTTCATTTTCCACAGTTTTATTCTCTTGGTGTTTAGTTTCGACAATGGTTCCGTTCATATCATGAACTTCATTTTCCACAGTTTTATTCTCTTGGTGTTTAGTTTCTACAATGGTTCCGTTCTTATCATCAACTTCATTTTCCACAGTTTTATTCTCTTGGTGTTTAGTTTCAAAATGGTTCCGTTCTTATCATCAACTTTTTCCTCCACAGTTTTATTCTCTTGGTGTTTAGTTTCGACAATGCTTCCGTTCATATCATGAACTTCATTTTCCACAGTTTTATTCTCTTGGTGTTTAGTTTCAACAATGCTTCCGTTCATATCATGAACTTCATTTTCCACAGTTTTATTCTCTTGGTGTTTAGTTTCAAGAGTGGTTCCGTTCGTATCAACTTCATTTTCCACAGTTTTATTCTCTTGGTGTTTATTTTCAACAATTGTTCCGTTCTTATTAACTTCATTTTCCACAGTTTTATTTTCTTGGTGTTTAGTTTCAACAATGGTTTCGTTCTTATAAACTTCATTTTCCACAGTTTTATTCTCTTGGTGTTTATTTTCAACAATGGTTTCGTTCTTATCAGCAACGGGATTTTCCGCCGTTTTGTTCTTTTGGTGTTTCGTTTCAAAGATGGTTCCGTTCTTATCATCTCCACAGTTGTATTCTCATGGTGTTTAGTTTCTACAATGGTTCCGTTCATATCATGAACTTCACTTTCCACAGATTTATTCTCTTGGTGTTTAGTTTCGACAATGCTTCCGTTCATATCATGAACTTCATTTTTCACAGTTTTATTCTCTTGTTGTTTAGTTTCTTCAATGGTTCCGTTTTTATCATCAATAACTGCTTTCTCCACAACTGCTTTCTATGGTTCCGTTCACAGTTTTCTTGTCTTGCTGTTTGATGTCGTGTATGGTTCCGTTCTTATCATCAACTGCCTTTTCCAGAGTGTTTTCTATCTTTTTCCTAATTGCTTTATCTGTTCCAGTCTTATTGTACACCCCTTGCAGCAAGGTCTTGTAATCTTCCTTTTTGCTAACCGCAATATCTCTTCCGTTCTTATCAACTTCATTTTCCACCGTTACGTTTTCTTGGTGTTTAGTTTTGACAATGGTTCCATTCTTATCACCAACTGCTTTCTCAACAGTTTTATTCCCTTCCTGTTTAGTTTCGACAATAGTTCCCTTCTTATCAACTTCATTTTCCACAGTTTTATTCTCTTGGTGTTTATTTTCAAGAGTGGTTCCGTTCATATCATGAACTTCATTTTCCACAGTTTTATTCTCTTGGTGTTTAGTTTCTACAATGGTTTCGTTCTTATCAGCAACGGGATTTTCCGCCGTTTTGTTCTTTTGGTGTTTCGTTTCAATGGGTTCCGTTTTATTTCTCATATCAATTTTCCACAGTTTTATTCTCTTGGTGTTTATTCTCTTGGTGTTTAGTTTCGACAATGCTTCCGTTCATATCATGAACTTCATTTTCCACAGTTTTATTCTCTTGGTGTTTAGTTTCAAGAGTGGTTCCGTTCGTATCAACTTCATTTTCCACAGTTTTATTCTCTTGGTGTTTATTTTCAACAATGGTTTCCACGTTCTTGGTGTTTAGTTTCAACAATGGTTTCGTTCTTATAAACTTCATTTTCCACAGTTTTATTCTCTTGGTGTTTATTTTCAACAATGGTTTCGTTCTTATCAGCAACGGGATTTTCCGCCGTTTTGTTCTTTTGGTGTTTCATTTCAAAGATGGTTCCGTTCTTATCATCAACTTTTTCCTCCACAGTTGTATTCTCATGGTGTTTAGTTTCTACAATGGTTCCGTTCATATCATGAACTTCACTTTCCACAGATTTATTCTCTTGGTGTTTAGTTTCGACAATGCTTCCGTTCATATCATGAACTTCATTTTTCACAGTTTTATTCTCTTGTTGTTTAGTTTCTTCAATGGTTCCGTTTTTATCATCAATAACTGCTTTCTCCACAGTTTTCTTGTCTTGCTGTTTGATGTCGTGTATGGTTCCGTTCTTATCATCAACTGCCTTTTCCAGAGTGTTGTTCTCTTGGTGTTTGATTTCAACAATGGCTCCAGTTTTATCATCTACGGGTTTTTCCACAGTTTTGTTTTCTTGCTCTTTACTTTCAAGAAATATTTCATTCTTAGCAACAGGGATTGTTGGCAACGTTTTTTTCTCCTGTTCTTCAGTTTCCAAATGATTTCTTTTCTTTTCAAGCATATTATCCAAGGTTTTATTTTCTTGCTCTTTACTAACTTCAATATCTGTCCCGTGTTTATCATCAACGGGTGTTTGTACCGTTTTGTTCCTGTGCTCAATGGTTTTAACGATGGTTTCATTAATCTCGGCAACAGGATTTTCCACAGTTCTGTTCTCTAATTCCTTAGTTTCAACAATGGTTCCGTTCTTATCATCAACTGTTTTATCCAAGGTTTTCTTCTCCTGCTCTTTGATTTCAACAATGGTTCCGTTCTTATTATCAATGGCTTTCTGTAATGTTATCTTCTCTTGTTCCTTTGTTTCCAGAACTGTTCCATTTTTGTCATCAATTACTTTCTCCAAAGTTGTATTCTCAGGTTCTTTCTTTTCAACAATAGTTAAGTCATCATCACCAATGATCTCTCCTGAGCTAATCATGTCTGTATGATCAGTATCACTAGTGGTTTCTTTCAGTATCATATTGTCCATCAGAGTGATGGGTTCCCCCTCGGAACCCATCTCTATTTTCCCTGTGCCCCCCTCCACGAGGGCACCACACACATTCATATGGGAGACGTGCTCCTCGGCATCTCCCTTGCATCGCCCTAAGGCGACCACCACACAGGCTAGGATGAAGAACATTGTGTTGCAGTTCATCGCTCTGAAAATCATATAATCCGAAATTATAAATATTGGAATATCAGCTTTTGCAGGTTGTTGATTACAAAAAATGTTTGGGTGCTGTCCTCAGACCCTCAGCTGATGACGAGATTCGTACAGGCACACGTACAGGTAATACACGTACACGTACACGCACATACAAGCACCCAAACACACACACCCACACGCACATACAAGCACCCAAACACACACACACCCACACACACACATACTGTGTTTAGTGTAGTGGTTATAGCACGCTCGGCTCACAACCGAGAAGGCCCTGGTTTGAATCCCTGGAGCCCCAAGTCAAATGGACCCGAATCTTAATGTGTAGCCTCTGTTCAATTAGCAGTAAATAGGTACGAGATGTAACTCGAGGGTTTTGACCTCGCTTTGCCGGTGTATGTGGTGTGGGATGTGGTCTCAGTCCTACCAGAAGGTCAGTATGGGATATGAGCTCTTTCCGTAGGGGAAAGGCTGGGTGGGTGACCAATAGACTGTCGTGGTGAATGACACACACACACACACACACACACACACTCTCTCTCTCTCTCTCTCTCTCTCTCTCTCTCTCTCTCTCTCTCTCTCTCTCTCTCTCTCTCTCTCTCTCTCTCTCTCTCTCTCTTTTCTCTATTTTATCTAAAATCAATTTTTCTTTTAATTTCTAATTTCTCTACTTAACATTCATTAATATATTTGTATCTACTTTGAATTTATTCTATTTTTCTGCACTGAATATTTTCCTTCCAGTTCTGTAATATCAATTATTGTATTTGCTTTGTTAGTTACACTTGTAGATACAAGTGTATCTTTTTAATATTTTCTGTGGTTGTCCGTCTGCCTACTTGTCTGCATGCGTCTGTTTTTCATTCTTTTCTTAAACATTTTTCTCCTCTTCCTTCTTCTCCTCCTCTTTCTTCTCCTTCTCCTCTTCCTCTTTCTTTTCCTCCTCCTCATTCTCCTCCTCCTCCTCCTCCTCCTCCTCCTCCTCCTCCTCCTCCTCCTCCTCCTCCTCCTTTTCCTCCTCCTCCTCCTCCTCCTTTTCCTACTCCTCCTCCTCCTTCTCCTCCTCCTCCTCCTCCTCCTGCTCCTCCTCTTCCTTCTCCTCTTCCTCCTCCCTCTTTCTCCCTCCTCCTTCTCCTCCCTTTAAATCAATGTTTTCATTAACCTTTGCAAGGGAGCCACTTCGGTTAAACACATTCATTGAGAGAGCCGCAACTACTGCAAGCTAGCGTAACTGAATTAAATGAATTAGTTCAGGGCTGCTAGTGCAATATAGTAAATAAGAAAAATTAGACATGGAAATATTTGTCTACATATTTTGTTATTAATAGCAAAATAAAGACCAAACTTGCTTAATGCTGTGATGAGCGGAAGTGTATTTTTTTGTATTTTATTTATTCATTTATTTATTTTTCGAGAGCCGCAAATTGAGTCATCGGGAGCCGCGCGGTGAATACCACTGCTGTAGAGGAAGACCACTTCAAGTGGGGGCCTATGTTGCCACCGGGAAGCGAGCCGGGGAGTTTTTTTTTTTTTTTTTAAGATATGGCCTATATCGCCTGTAGGTTCACTTGAAGAGTATGGTTAGAGCTGTCCAGCTTCCACCCATTAGTGGCGCAGGCAATTTTATTTATACTGGTACTCATATAAGGGCCCTTATCACCATCCAAGCGCATCTTTGGTATAAAACAATTACACCTCCACGCAGAACCTGGTATAATGTTGACATGTAGGTAACTTTAAACCACTTGACATATGACGAAGTTTTAGCCTGCATGGTACATGGTGGGGATTCGAACCTAGCAATGGACGTCCGCCCAATCCCTCGCTCACCACCTTATCCACTAAGTGAGGGGAGTGACGGTGACGAGAACGACGCGATGACAGATGATACAGAATGCCGCGAGTGCCAGAGAGGACGAGGAAAATGAAGCGGTCGGTGTATGAGCCTCGTTTGCCCCGTCCCCTCACGACGAGGAAGAGATCACACTGGTCGAACTGGCCAAGGGAAAACAAAGTGTTGGAAAAAAAAAAATCCCGCTGGTTGCCAGGCCCTGTTAAGAGGAAAGTAGGAGAAAGAGAAAACAAAAAATCTAAAAGGAGGGTCCAGTTAACGTAAGAGGTGTCTTGACACTCCTCTTTTGAAAGAGTTTAAGTCATAGGCAGGTGGAAATACAGACACAGGTAGAGAGTTCCAGAGTTTACCAGTGTAGGGAATGAAGGAGTGAAGATACTGGTTAACTCTTGCATTAGGAAGATGGACAGAATAGGGATGAGAAGAAGTAGAGAGTCTTGTGCAGCGAGGCCGCAGGAGGGGAAGGCATGCAGTTAGCAAGTTCAGAAGAGCAGACAGCATGAAAACAGCGGTAGAAGACAGATAAAGATGCAACATTGCGGCGGTGACTTAAAGAATCAAGACAGTCAGTTAGAGGAGAAGAGTTGATAAGACGAAAAGCTTTAGATTCCACCTTGTTTAGTAAAGCTGTGTGTGGATCCCCAGACATGAGAGCCATACTCCATACACGGGCGGATAAGGCCCCTGTACAGAGCAAGCAGCTGGGAGGGAGAGAAAAATGGACGAAGACGCCACAGGACACCTAACTTCTTGGAAGCTGATTTAGCAAGAGTAGAGATGTGAAATTTCCAGTTTAGATTTTTAGTGAAGGATAGACCGAGTGTGTTTAATGTAGAGGAGAGGGGAAGTTGAGTGTTATTGAAGAAGAGAGGATAGTTGTCTGGAAGGTTATGTCGAGTAGATAGTTGTAGAAATTGAGTTTTTGAGGCATTGAACAAAACCAGGTTTTCTCTGCCCCAATCAGAAACAAGTGAAAGATCAGAAGTTAGGCGTCCTATAGCATCTCGCCTTGAGTCATTTAATTGTTGTTGGGTTGGGCGTCTGTTGAACGCTGTTGAATAATGCAAGGTGGTATCATCAGCATAGGAGTGGATAGGGCATTGAGTCAGATTTAGGAGATCATTGATGAATAATAGAAAGAGAGTGGGTGATAGGACAGACCCATCTCTGTGTGCTGAACGCATAACAGAGGTGTTAGTGTCTGTTTCGCGAATATTCGCAAAATGGTTATATGAAATTTTAATATTGTGTTTACATCATATTATATTATGTTCGCCATATGGCGGGATGCGCGCTTGGCGAGTGTGTTTTGTTAGTAGCTGCTCGGCGGCGATTCCAAGCCAGCTGATCACTCAGGTACATGGTGTTCTGGGATTAGGTTTGGTTCCTCCTGGTTGGGAGTATTTGTGGCTGCTCCGCCGGCAAGTTTTTCCTCCACCATATGTGCAAGTATCTGGATGTGGACAGTGTGGTTTGTCCATTGCTATGGTGTTCCGGACGTGACTGAAGGGGCCTGGACATTGATGGGATATGCAGAAGGCCAATGTTGTGAGTGATAATTATTCTTTATTATGCATTCATGATTGTTTTTGACAGTTGCTAATGATGTATTTAGGATGTCATAATATGAAGTGTTGTGAATTAATTAAAATGGCAGTGTTGTATGTTTTGGCAAATTGTACTATATTAGTTCACTATAAGGTGTTACATTTGACCGTGTTAATATGTTTTGGTATTTTCTACATTGGTCGGCGCGACTTGGAGCATTGTGTGATATTCTTCACAGGTTGAATCAATAAATACTGATACCACTCGTGGCCCCTTTTTGTTGAATTCCCATCGTGAAACAGTGTCTGGCATGGAGGTGTACATTCCGCATTCTTTTTCTCAACCTAAACTTTCTAAACCTTGGTTTAACACAGCCTGTTCTCGTGCCATACATGATAGAGAGGTTTCCCACTAAAGGTACTTAAGCCTTCCATCTCCTGAATTTCATGCACTTGATATGTCTGTCCGGAATCATGCCAGGTTTATTTTTCAACATTCTAATCACTCTTTCATAAATAAAAAAATAAATGTCAAAATCTTTTAAACTACAACTCACCTCGTGTCTTCTGGCATCTGGCCACCTTCAATAACTTTACTTCTTCATCTTTCCCTGTCTTCTCCTGTCTTTAAAGCTGAACTATTCTCTCAAAACCTTTGCTAAAAACACCACTTTGGATAATTCTGGGTTTGATCTTCCGTCTCTTCCTCCCTCTGACTATTTTATGTCTTCAATCAAAATTCTTCGTAATGATGTTTCCAATGCCCTCGCTGGCCCAAATCCTCGGAAGGAGTCCCTCCTACTCTATTCTTCCGTGGTTGCACCTTGCCTGGCCAAACTCTTTCAACTCTGTCTATCGACTTCTACCTATCCTTCTTGCTGGAAGTTTGCCTACATTCGGCCTGTTCCTAAAAGGGCTGACCGTT
Organism: Portunus trituberculatus; assembly: GCF_017591435.1. Classification (NCBI taxonomy): domain Eukaryota; kingdom Metazoa; phylum Arthropoda; class Malacostraca; order Decapoda; family Portunidae; genus Portunus; species Portunus trituberculatus. Next base: position 144,641 of record NW_025541454.1, on the reverse strand, counting down.
CTAATCCCACAAACTCTCGTCCTATAGTTTTAATCTCTTGCTTGTCCAAAGTTTTTTTCATCTATCCTCAATAGGAAGATTCTTAAATATCTGTGACTTCACAATCATCTTTCTGATCACCAGTATGGTTTCCGACAAGATATCTCTACTGGTGATTTTCTGGCTTTCCTTACTGAGTCTTGGTAATCCTCTTTTAAAGATTTCCAAGAAACTTTTGCTGTCACGTTAGACATATCAAAAGCTTTGATAGAGTCTAGCACAAAGCTTTTATTTCCAAACTGCCCTCTTACCGTTTCTATCCTTTTCTCTGTAGCTTTATCTCAAGATTATTTACCGACCGTTACATTGCAGCCGTGGTAAACGGCCACTGTTCTTCTCTTAAATCTATTGACAGTAGTGTTCTGTCCTATTACCCAGTCTTTTCCTATTATTCATTAATGACCTTCTTAACCAATCTTCTTGCCCTACTTACTCCTACATCTTTCCTACGTCCTTTCAGAGACGACCAACTCGTCAGGAAGTTAACAGATCACACAGGGAAGCCACAGAACACCTGACTTCTGATCTTTCTAAGATTTCTGATGGGACAGAGAAGATTTAGTAGTTTTCAATGCCTCAAAAACTCAATTCCTCCATCTATCTACTCGACACAGCCTTCCAGACAACTATCCCCTCTTCATTAATGACACTCGACTTTCTCCCTCTTCCACACTAAATACCCTCGGTCTGTTCTTTACTCCTAATCATAACTAGGAACTTCACATCTCTAAAACAGCACTATGAAGATAGGCGTTCTGCTGCGTCTCCGCCAATTTTTCTCGCCCCTCAAAATGCTAACTCTGTACAAGGGCCTTATCCGTCCTTGTATGGAGTACTCTTCCCATGTTCAGGGAGCCTCCACTCACAAAGTTTTATTAGCTAAGGTGGAATCGAAAGGTTTTCGTCTCATCAACTCCCCTCCTCTGACTGACTGTCTTCAGCCTCTTTCTCATCTCCGAAATGTAGCATCTCTTTCTGTCTTTTATCGTTATTTTCATGCTAACTGCTTTATTGATCTTGCTAATAGCATGTCTTCCCTCCTCCTGCGGTCTCGCTGCAAAAGGCTTTCTTTTTCTTCTCATCCCTATTCTTTCCAACTCTTTAATGCAAGAGTTAACCAGAATTCTCAATCATTCATACCTTTCTGTGGTAAACAATGGTACTCCCTGACTGCTTATGTATTTCCATCTTCCTAAGACTTGACTTTTTTTAAGAGGGAGGTACCAAGACATTTGTCCCTGAATTCTGAATAACTCACGTCAACTTTTTAAGGCTACTGACACTCCAGTGAGCCGTTTTTTTTCATATTTTATTGCCCTTGGCCAATTATCCCTCCTGCATGAAAAAAATATTAATTATGTTAGAGCTTGAATTGTTATACAAGAAGGTTATGGAGAAAAAAATCTTTGCATTTTCTATGCAGACATTAATAATTTCTGTATTTGTCTGGACTCAGACAAATATAATCGATACTAAATTCTGTTGAAATATCATTTTCATGTTTATATTTTGAAATTAATAAAAAAAACTGAAGATGCATAACAGATCGAGTGACCAATGTAATAAGGATTTAACAAGTTGAAGACCAACTGTTACCTAGCGAGTAATGTTTTCATTTCTAGGATCGATAACATTATTAAGAAGAAACTTGGCAAAGTGAAAAAAAAGCTTATGCAAACGTTGTTACCAATAAGATAATCTTTAAGTTTTCTAGTAGACAATTAAATGAAGAAGAAAATCAAACGTTAAAATTTGGTTTAAACTTTGGCTTCCATAACCTCAAATCTAAATTCATTAAACATTTCCTGGCTTTTGAGGATCTAAGAAATATAATAACTGACAAAAATATAATTTTAGACATAGGCTCTGCATGTAGAACTAACCTCAAATATTAGAATCTTAGCACATGAGAGTTTTAATCATAAGAACAATACACTAAGAGCCCCACCTAATCAAACTAACTATTTAGAGGAGCTAAGTAAGAACAGAGACATTGTTGTAACTAGGATTAAGAAGGGAAATGGTGTTGTACTTTTGGACAAAGATCATTATGTTAATATGCCAAAAAATTTCAAAAGACCATACTAAATTTAAACTAATGA
>NW_025541454.1:97500-137500 GCF_017591435.1 Portunus trituberculatus | reverse complement strand
TATAATGGCCTTTAAAACTGATCCCTGTGGCACCCCACTAACTACCTCTCCCTACTCGGAATTAGATCCATTAATTACTACCCTCTGTCGTCTGTCGTCTAACCACGTTTTAATCCAGCCTTACATTCTACTTTCTATACCGTGTCCTTTAACCTTTTTTAAGAGGCTCTGGTGAGGTACCCTGTCAAAGGCTTTACTGAAATCTAAGTATAGAATGTCATAATCATCACCCTTATCTACCGCCTCATAAACCTTACTGTAAAAGCTCAACAAGTATGTAAGACACGACTTTCCCTTCGTAAATCCGTGTTGTCTTTGATTTATTAAGCCGTGTTTGTGTAGGTGTTCCCTAATGTTTTTCGCTATTATTGATTCCACACAATTACCCACAATTGAAGTTAAGCTGACAGGCCTGTAACTAGACGTTAGGGTTTTATCTCCCCTCTTAAAATATAGGAATCACATTAGCTTCTCTCCTCATTATCGGTACTTCACCTAACTCCAATGACATCCTAAAAAGTGCCGCTAAAGGCTCGCTGACAACTTCATTGCATTCCTTTAGAACCCTTGGATATATTTCATCAGGTCCTGGTTACTTGAATTTCTTTAGTTTATCTATCTCCTGTTCTACCATCACCTTAATTATATGAATATCTGTCAGCTTTTCACTATCCTCTACCCTAAATATCTGTTCGCTATCTTGGATTTCCTTTGTGTTCTCCTGGGTGAAGTGGTTATGTTACGTTCACCGGTTCAACTGGTAAGATTGGCATCGGAGAGCCGGTGAACAATAACAATAAAAAAAAAACACTGCAGGTTCAACTGGTGAGGAAATACAAAAGGGGGTCACTTTAAAAAGCTATTTTAATAACCCATAATGAAATTGACACATATATAACAAGAAACATGAAACACAGATATATAACATGAAACACAGGAAAATGACATACACATATACATATAACACAGTAATAAATACAACAATAAAGAACCCAACTTAATACCTAACAATAATCCTAATCCTATATAGAGGCAATGTGGAAAACACGGACGAGGGGAAGTGATACTTATGCGGTGTCGCAGTGGTGAAATGCTGGGTGATGGTTGATCCCACGGTAAACCCAAGAGGCGTTGTGTTCACTGGTTGAGGCTTGGATATCAACTCCCAATCCAGAAAGCCAAGAGCTGGCTCAACACTTTCAGTTGAGTCGAAAGAGGCCGCGTGAATCCAACTTTGGGACAGTAGCCTGACTTCATGAAACGGTGACGTGGAGGGTTCACGAAACGGTGGCGTGGAAGGTTCACGAGACGGTGACGTGGAAGGAGAGGCGGAGAGGTGGCGAACGAGGTAACAAGCGGAGGAGGTGATGGTAGTGGAGTATGTTACGGGCGGGCCGCAACATTTCCTCCCCCCTAAGACCTCCGTAATGGGCTCATGAAGGAGGTGAGACGGGAGATCTTGATAAGGCGTCGGCGATGATGTTGTCCACCCCCTTGATATGGTCACTTGTAGATGGAAGGGGCGGGAGTGATCCGGCGTCCAGACCACTGGTTCCGAGGAGAGAAACGCCTTGAAGTGTTGGAAGGCTTGGTCACAGGTCGGGGTCCAGTGGAAGGGGACGGAAGTGCTGATAAGGTCCGTCAGGGGGGCGGCCAGGGTGGAGAAGTTCTTACAGAAGCGTCTGTAAAAACCAGCCATCCCCAAGAACCTCATGAGAGCTTTCCTGGTGGTAGGAACAGGGAAGCCAAGGATGGCCTCCACGTTAGCTCTCTTGGGGTGAACCTTGCCGTTCCCCACCACATGTCCCAGGTAGACCACCGTAGACTTCCCGAAGGTGGACTTGGCCAGGTTGATTGTAAGTCCGGCTTCCTGCAACCGACCCATCAGCCTCCGAAGACGGGTCAGATGTGTCGTCCAGTCGTCTGCAGTCACCACCAGGTCGTCCAGATATGCAGATGTTCCCTCCAAGTCCTGAGTGATGTAATTTATAGCCCTCTGGAAGGTGGCAGGAGCATTAGACAAGCCAAAGGGCATCACTGTGTATTGGTATAGTCCGAAGGGGGTGATGAAGGCGGATATTATTTGGGCCTCGTCCGAGAGGGAATCTGGTAGTAACCTTTAAGCAAGTCTATAGTGGTTACAAATTTGGCTACTCCTATACTATCTATAAGGTCCTCTATCAAGGGCAATGGGTAGGAGTCTGGCACCGTCACTTTATTTAATTTCCTGTAGTCGGTGCAAAATCGACTACTACCATCTGGCTTAGATGTTAACAGGCAGGAGAAGCCCAGGAGATATACTAGGTTCTGCAAGGTGATGACAGAGCAGATAGTCTACCTCTTTTTCATCAAGTCTCTTTTAATGGGTGAAATGCGATAGGCTGGTTGTCTTATAGGCTTGATGTCATTAGATATTAATGTTATGTCATGTTGGATAGTATTACAAACTCCTGGAAGGTCACCTGTGATTTCAGAAAAGTCTAGCAATAACTTTTTAAGATCAGACTGTTGTGAAGGTGTTAAGGAAAGAAACACCTCATCAAGGTTGGACATGATTTGGCTGTTTGAGGGGCGTCCTTTAGGTGACGAGAAGAGGAATTCGATGTCGGACTCTTCCTCGGGGGGCACAGGACCAGACTCCTTCCCTACCAGACATACAGGTACAGTGCGAGACAAGTCGTCCTCTGGTTCTCTGGAGTGGTAAGGTTTCATTAGATTAATATGAACTAGTTGGGAATCCTTACGACGGTCAGGAATGTGGACCACATAATTTAATGGACTTAGTTTTTGAGCCACAACATAAGGTCCCATGAACTTACTGTGAAGAGCATTGCCTGGAGTGGGGAGAAAAAGTAAAACCTTGTCTCCTGGTTTGAAACTTCTCATGACAGATTTGGGAAGAGAATTCTGTTGCATTTTAGTTTGAGATTTGAGGAAGTTTGATTTAGCAAAAGATCTGACTTCACTGATTTTATTCTTAAGGTTACTGATGTAGTCAGACACACTGGGGCTTGAAGGAGTATTTTGAGTAAACCATTGATCCTTTAATATTTTGAGAGGCCCCCTGATCTGTCTACCATAGAGTAATTCAAAAGGGAGTAACCTAAAGAATCTTGAGGAGATTCTCTTAAAGCGAAGAGAAGGAAAGAAATACTTTCATCCCAGTCTCCTTGATGCTCCAAGCAATACTTCTTCATCATGGATTTTAATGTTTGGTGAAACCGCTCCAGACAGCCTTGGGATTGGGGTGGTAAGCCGAGGAGGTAACATGGTCGATGTTTAGCTCATTCACTATCTGTTGGAAAAAATGGCTAGTGAAATTGCTACCCTTGTCAGACTGAATTTGTTTTGGAATTCCTACCGAGGTGAAAAAATGTATTAGATGTTTTACAATGGTCTTTGATGTGATGTTCTTAAGAGGGAATGCTTCAGGGTACCTGGTAGTGGGATCCATGAGGGTTAACAAATACTGATTCCCTCGTTTGGTTTTGGGTAAGGGCCCTACGCAGTCTAGAATGATCTTTTCGAAGGGCTCCGTCTGAACTGGAATAGGCGTCAGAGGAGCTGGCACAAGGCGTTCGTTAGGCTTACCCACAATTTGACATATATGACATGTTTTTACATAGTGTGACACATCCTTTTTCATTCCTGGCCAAAAAAAATGTTGAAGAGCCTTCTTGTAGGTTTTTTGGATGCCTAGATGACCTGACAATCCATCATGAGCTAGTTCTATAATGGCTGGTCTTACAGACAAGGGATGACAACTTGATGTGTTTCTGACCAGGTGTCTAGTTGTTTCAGTTCAGGAGGTCTGTAGGCACGCATCAGGACTCCTTCCTGATAATAAAAACAAGGCAATTTAGACATATCCTTTGTCTCACTGGCCACATGTCTGATCTTAGCCAAAGTGAGATCCTGTTCCTGAGCATTAATCAAATTCTCCTTTGAAATGATGTTATTACAAGTTGTCAGTAGAGGCAATCATTGGTGGAGGAGGTGATGAAAGGGCAGGGGACTTGGACTGAGACCTGGTGACTGCACACACTGGGAAGAAGTGAGGGATGTTTCGTCCAGGGTCTTAGTGGGACTTTCTGTTAAGGGAGAATCAAGAACAATTAAGTTTGGAACAGCCAAGTTACCCGCAAGATCATTACCCAGTACAAGATGTACCCCGGTACTGGCAGTTCACCAGGTTTAATGGCTACCTCAACCTCTCCTGAAATGAACGGGCACTGTAAGCTAATATTAGCCAAAGGATAGGAGAGCTGTGATTCGAGACCTGTAAGGATCACCTTCTCCCAGTGAAAGCCTGTTTGATGTTAGGGATGACATCTTCCCTTAAGATGGATTGGGCAGCACCTGTATCACGCAGAACCTTGATATTTATTGCCTTGTCTTTACCATCAGTCAGGGACACTTTACCTTGATACATGTACGAGTCATAAAGTTCTAGAGGAGAGTTGACAGGGTTAGCTAGGGCCACTGGTTTCTTGTTCTCAAATGTGTTAGGTCTAGGGGACACAAAAGAAAATTGACGTTGAGAACCCTTGCAATTTGGGTGTCTACATTTCTGGATCGTGTGACCTGGCTTCTTACAGTATGTACACCAGGGGGAATTATATGCATTTAGCGAGAATCCGGTTGGCTTACCACCCGCGCCCCCAAAACCTTCCCCAAAGGAGGACCTAACATTAGACAGTGAACCACGACCTCTACTACCCAGGGATCCCATCAACAAAGCAAACGCATCAGCCACTTTAGCGTCAGACATAAGATCATTCTCTCCCCGTTCTTCCACATGCCTCAGAATATTAAAGGGTAACTTGTTCTTCCATTCTTCCAGGACCATTAGATTGAGCAACTCCGAAAAGGTGGTAATGTTAAGGGCGGCTAACCATTTCTTAAATTGTCTTAGTTTCTCACTAGCGAATTCAACATAGGTGGTGTGAGACTCTGGTTTCACATACTTTCGAAACTGCTGTCTGTATCCATCAGAAGTGATAGAGTAGGCGTCTAGAATGTTACCTTTGATCTCTTCATATTCTACCTCATCACTAAGGCCGTTGTATACCCTATAAGCTTTTCCTACTAGCTTAGGGACAAGGAGAGACACCCACTGATCCTTGGGCCATTTATTCCTATTAGCAATGCTCTCAAAAGCGCGAAATGACCCGTCAACATCAGATTCATCAAAAGGGGGAACTAGCGGAGCAGCTATAGCAGGATTAAAGCTTGCTAACTGTTTCTTTATATCTATTTCTTCCCCTCTAAACTTAGCGTCATTTCGTAGAGTTAACTCCTGAAGTTCTAACTCTTTCTCCTGCCTTTTAAGTTGTAACTGAAATTCTCTCTCTTTATCTTTATCTTCTTTTTCTGCCTGTAGTTGCATTTGTTTTTCCTCTAGTTGCATTTCTTTCGCTTCTTTTTCTGCCTGTAGTTGCATTTGTTTTTCATGCATCCGGTATTCTAAATTAAGCTTCTCAATTTCCCATTGACTTATCCTACTGTTATCCTGTTCTTCCTGGGGACTGTGTATTATAGTCCTCGTAGAGGCTGACATGGGAGTTAACTCTTCTATGGCATTTCCTAGCAACTGACCTTCTTGCACTAGATGTTCAACAACTACATTCTTAATGACCTCTTTAGTCATCTGAGACGCGATGGGAACATCAAAATGTTTAGCGATGGTCTTCCATTGGTCCTTCTTTATATTAGCATCTTTAAGTTGTTCCAGAGAAGGGTCGGCACAAAAATCTTCAACGTTAAACTGAGCGGAAGCCATATTAAATAGATGTTAAACCACAACAAAAAAAAATGATAAGCGAATTACTTAAGTGAGGAACTTGGCAGAGTGATAATAAAGGCAACCTTGAAATTACCTAGATTATACTTAAGTAAACACTTATGAGTACAATCACTAATGAGGGGTAAACTAGAGAGTTACGGCATTAAGAGGGATCCGGATTACTCTAGTTACGAGACTTGAGAGTGAGGAGCGAATTGTACTGAGACTTGTTATTGATAAGGAGGCGGATTAGTCTGAGAGACTAGTTAAAATGGCCGATTCTAACTAGCGAGAAAAATGATCCGCGAAGTGAGGGGATTGAGGGTTCGCATGAACATATGATGATCCCAACACTTGGATAACACTTATTACACACCTGCCTATGTGCAAAAATAGAGATAAGTGCTATCGGTGAACACGCCTTTCTACCTGGTTTCCTGCTCTACCACTGCTATGCGATACCAATGAAAGTCACGAAGCACGTTTAACCCAAAAGAGCCACTTGATCGCACAAAGGTAAATTTAAACCACACGCAGAGTAAGTCACAGAAAAAACACATCAGAGTCACAACACCACAGAAACACAAGCAATCACAGAAAAAAGTCACTGGAAAAATGGAACACTGAACATGGGTTATAATAGTCCTGTCACGGTCGCCAATTGTTACGTTCACCGGTTAAACTGGTAAGATTGGCATCGGAGAGCCGGTGAACAATAACAATAAAAAAAACACTGCAGGTTCAACTGGTGAGGAAATGCAAAGGGGTCACTTTAAAAGCTATTTTAATAACCCATAATGAAATTGACACATATATAACAAGAAACATGAAACACAGATATATAACATGAAACACAGGAAAATGACATACACATATACATATAACACAGTAATAAATACAACAATAAAGAACCCAACTTAATACCTAACAATAATCCTAATCCTATATAGAGGCAATGTGGAAAACACGGACGAGGGGAAGTGATACTTATGCGGTGTCGCAGTGGTGAAATGCTGGGTGATGGTTGATCCCACGGTAAACCCAAGAGGCGTTGTGTTCACTGGTTGAGGCTTGGATCTCAACTCCCAATCCAGAAAGCCAAGAGGTGGCTCAACACTTTCGGTCGAGTCGAAAGGGGCCGCGTGAATCCAACTTCGGGACAGTAGCGGGGCTTCATGAAACGGTGACGTGGAGGGTTCACGAAACGGTGGCGTGGAAGGTTCACGAGACGGTGACGTGGAAGGAGAGGCGGAGAGGTGGCGAACGAGGTAACAAGCGGAGGAGGTGATGGTAGTGGAGTATGTTACGGGCGGGCCGTAACAGTTAAAAAATACTCGTTCATAATTCTACTAATCTCTTCTGCAGAAGTAACCATCTCCTCATTTACTGTCCTTAAGGAACCTACTTCTTTTCTGCTTTTCGTCTTGTATAACTGAAAGAATCCCTTGGGGTCCGTCTTTGCTTGGCTGGCTACCCTCAACTCATATTCACTTTTAGCCATCCTCGTTAATCTCTTAAATATTCTCACTAATTCATGGTATAGTGGCCTTAAAGCCTTTTTAACCTCTTATATATATTCTTTTTTTTTGCCCAATGCATCACTTTAATCAGCCTGTCATCCACTTAGGGTCGTTGCTTTGTGATTTTATTGTTTTGTATGGAATATTAGCTATCTGACCCTCATGTATTTTATTTAGAAAGTCGGTATATATCTCACCAACCCTCAGCTGACCAGGGTTCCTCCCATGTTCTAATCCAGCTCCCCGCAGGGCCAGCATAGCCTCACTCTCTCTCTCTGTCCCGCTCCGACTTCGCACCTCACTCCCATTCTCTGCTCATCCCTTCCTTCTACCTGACTATCTCTGCCTTCCCCTTGCTAAGTAACTCCTTGTAAATACTCCCTTAAGCCCTCGAAATTAGCCTTCCTGAAGTCAGGTACTTTCCTCTTGTTTTTTATTTTAAAAGTTTCATGCCATTTCAATGTGTACCGTATTTCTTTGTGATCACTGTTACCTAGCTGACCACCAATCTCCACCTGCGTAACTGCCTCCTTCCTGTTTGTCAAACTTAAATATATAATATTACTTTCCTGTGTGGGTTCTAAAATGGCTTGCTTTAAAAAATTATCCTCATTGACCCAACCATCAAGCTCCAATCAACATTCCTATATTTAAAATCCCCTACCACACATACCTTACTGTATCTGGCTGCTCTATTTATTTCCTCCCATAAGGAAGAGTTTATTTGGTCTGAAGCATTAGGTGGCCTCCACACTAAACACATGCAATGATCTACAAGTCTACAATTCACTGCAATAGCCCTGAACAGCCATTCACCTCCCAGTCCCCTCTTTGGCAGCACACCGCAAACCACAGGAGTTGCGTCCTTATTCCTAATTTTAATCAAAGCCTCCTTAAATCTCATAAACAGCTCCTCACTCCTTATCTTACAAAAGGCATTTGCCCCCGCATTGAGGAAAACAATGGTTTTGGCCCCGTCTGCCAAGCACGTGTCTAGCTGAGCACTTACCATCTCGAATCCAGCACTAGGTAAGCACACTCTCGTCCTCCGCTTCCTGTCCTTAGCCCACGAGACGTCATCTTCAGGTCTGAGTAAGGAGGAGGATTCCCCTCCACAAGGGCCTCCCACAGCAGCCTTGCTGCTTATGATAAGGACTTTCCTTCTAACCGCTGCTATGTGACGTTTATGTTATGTGATGAAGCCCGTTTAGCTTATGAACATGTAGCATCTCTGCCCCTCGCCGGCCATGGCTTTAAAACTGAATTTCTCCAGTCACGTAACATTTCAGACAGTGACATGGATTACATCCCAAATGTTTTTGAAAACTATTTAGAGAATTCAGTTCCTGAGGTCCGCCAGATCCCGCCTCCTCGTTGGTTTGTGGCGTACTATAGAAATGGGCGTGGGAACTTCATTCATGCCTCCCGGTATCTTGCCAAAGAAATCGGCACTATTCCTGAGGGAAACCTCAAAAAATATGGTAAAGGGGTGCTAGTCCGAGCTAAAGATATTACACAAGCGAGGATGTTGCAACATCTCCCATGACCTACTGACAGCATGTTTGAGACTGTTAAGGCTCATCCCACCTTTAATTATAGTAAAGGTTGTGTTTATAGTCAAGACCTTTATGAATTTCCAGAGGAGGAAATACTAGCAATGTGTCCTACCTCTGTGCAAAAGGTGACTAAGATGAGGAACTCCTCCAACATGGTCCTTCTCACCTTTTTTGGCTCCACCCTCCCTGACCATGTTAATATCGTACCTATTAATCTTAGTTTGAGGCGTTTTATTTCCCGTCCTCTTCAGTGCTTCTCATGCTATGGGTACGGTCACGGCAAAAGCTCGTGTAAGGAAGCTTCCCAGTGTGGTAATTGCTCTGCACTCGACTCACATTCAGAGGAGCATTGCAATGGTGCAGCTTATTGTTTCCATTGCCGTGATGCTCATCAGGTACGTTCCAGGCAATGCCCCAGGTATCGCCTGGAGCAGGACATTCTAGAACTTGCTAACACTCAGTTCATAAGCCTAGGTAGCGCCCGCCGTGAATTCCTGTACCGCCAGAAGGACGGTACTGGTGCGACATCCTATGCTGCATTGGCCGCTCGCTCTTCTGCTGAGTTGGCCGGTCCGAAGACGAAAACTCCTGCTACCTCTCGCTCTGTTGGGGCGGGTGGTCCTGTTCATTTGGCCAATAGTTTTTCCCTATTGTCCGATGACTCGGTTGAGTCAACTCTTAGAAGTGACGAGACAAATACGGACTTGACCAAAGTTACCCATGTAGTGGATGTCCATTTGCCACCTGTATCACCTAAGCTAAGCTAAGTCGATAGATTTAGCTCAGCCTAAATAGTCTAAAGTTTTTCCCGGTGTACGTGATCGTGAGTCCTCGAGGGACCGTTCACCAATGGTAGCTCCAGTAGTTTCTGTCCAGCCTCCTGTGACGCCCTCCGTCAGATCGGGCTTCTTGTGATGAGGACGGTCTGAGCATGGAGACGTCCGATGATATTGTCACAGCCGTCCCTCGTGGACCCACTGTATCGGAAAGTGCATTCCAGCCTGATCTTCGTCCTCCGAGGACCGGTAAAAGTGATGAAAGTTCGCATCACCCACCGATAAGCCGAAAGACTGCGGTCCAACGACCCGGCACATCTCAACCCCCGGTGTCTTCTCGTCGTTTGATTATTTCTAGTCAGGTCAGTCACGGGCAGCCTCAAAAGGCTCGCTCGTCCACTGTACCCAAATAGTCGACTGTTGATTATTTTACCGATCTTTTTTATTTCAGTAGCGCTTCAGACAATCCCTAGAACGTCAGGTCGCTTTACTAAGCGCCCCGTTCCTTGGTGGAACGCAGCATGCACTGCAGCGGTGAAAGAGAAACGGGCAGCTTTCTCTCGTCTCCGGCGACACCGTGGGGACCCGCAGTGTCTGGAAGCTTTTCGGCGCTGCCGAGCTCGGGCCTGCCGCATTTTGAAAGAGGCACAAAGAGCCTCTTGGAAAGCTTATGTGTCTTCCATTAATGCCCACACTCCTCTTACGGATGTCTTTAACAAAGTCCGGCGAATTGCTGGGAAGTAATCTGCTCCTCCCCCACCAGTTTTGTTGTCTGCTGGGCGAACGGTGGCAGACCCTAGGACTGTCGCCGACCTCTTCGCGGAGCACTTTGCCAATGTTTCCCGGAGGCATCCTGCAGCTCCAGGCGCACGTCACCGCCAGAGAATGGAAACTTTCGGCATAAATTTTTCTTCCACAGGAGGGGATTCTTATAATGTTCCCTTCTCTGCCTCCGAGTTGCGGACTGCTTTGTCCCAGTGTCATGACTCTTCTCCTTGCCCAGATGATATTCCATATGCCTTCTTGCGCCACATGTCTGACAGTGCTTTTAACTTTTTATTAAATCTTTATAATATGATTTGGCATACCGGTGACTTTCCTACTTCTTGGGCTGTGGCAGTGGTTCTCCCATTTCCGAAGCCTGGGAAAGATCATCTCCAGGCTACGAATTACCGTCCTATATCTTTGACGTCTTGTATTTGTAAAGTGTTAGAAAAATGGTAAATGTAAGACTCATGTGGTACTTGGAGAGGGGGAAGTACTTATCATCGGTACAGTACGGCTTCCGAAAAATGAGGTCTACTACGGATGCTCTTTTATCCCTAGAGTCTTCTATTTGTGAGGCCTTCGCTAATCACCACCACCAGGTTACTGTATTTTTTGACCTGGAGAAGGCCTACGACACAGCTTGGTGTCATGGGATTTTACGTTCCTTGTTTAATTTTGGTCTCCGTGGCCACCTTCCTATTTTTATCCAGCAGTTTTTATCCAGACGTCTTTTACGGGTTCGTGTGGGAGTGTCTCTCCGATGCTTCAGCTTTAAATGACGGTGTCCCACAGGGAAGTATTCTTAGTGTTACGCTATTTGCAGTTGCAATAAATGGTGTTATAGATACTCTACCGGATGGCGTTCACAGCTCTTTATATGTGGACGACTTGTGCATCTCTTTTGCTGCTCCTAGGATGTCACTGATTGAGCGAAAGCTCCAGCTGGCAATAAATCGGGTGTCCAGTTGGGCCAACATAAACGGTTTTCGATTCTCCACCTCAAAGACCGTGTCTATGCATTTTTGTCGAAATCGTGGTGTCCATCCAGATCCCGATTTATATATAGCCAATAGACGCATCTCGTGTGTGGAAGCTACTCGATATCTTAGCCTATTGTTTGACAGCCGTCTTGCTTGGGTTCCATATTTCCGTTCTCTCAAAGCGTCTTGCAGGACGGCACTATTCCTTCTTCGCGTTTTAAGTCACACCTATTGGGGTGCGGACAGGGACACTTTGCTGCTTCTTCACCGTACACTTATACTTCCAAAGCTGGAGTACGGCTGTGAGATCTATTCATCCGCAACGGATGCACGCCTACGCACGCTTGACCCCGTACACCATGCTGGGGTCCGCTTGGATACGGGTGCATTTCGGACATCTCCAATACCTAGCCTTCTAGTGGATGCTGATTTCTGGCCGCTCGATCTCCGGCGCCAATCTTCGATGCTTAAACCTTTTGGCCTTCGAGTGGCAAACCTCATGTTGGATTTGTCCATCGACCCCACTCCCGTCTACTCTTTCCGACTCCCACGAGTTGGTTATTGGCAGCTTCCGGTTGTTTCATTATGCCCTCCTACTATAGATGGCAAGAAGGGTTTTTTGCCAGCTCTGTCCCACACACGGTTTTTAGAACACTTTTTTTTATCCATTCTGATGATATCCCCGTTTTTACTGATTGTTCCAAATCTGACGCAGGCGTTGGATTTAGTGTGGTTTTCCCCTCTTTTTATCGGTGTGGCAGCCTTCCTTCGGTAGCCTCTGTCTTTACTGCGGAGCTGTCTGCCATAGTTTTAGCTTTACGGATTATTTTTACTCTCCCGGGTTCGTCTTTTACAATTTTTAGTGACTATCGCAGTGCTCTTACTGCTCTCTCTTGCACTGTCTCCCTTAACCCTTTGATTTTATCAGCCCTGGAGTGGCTATATCTTCTTAGCCAACGAGGATATCGTGTTGGGTTCTATTGGGTCCCTGGTCGCTAAAGAGGCAGCATGTCGCGCTCCGTCTCCTTCCCCTGTTCCGTTTCGAGATATATTTCATGCAATTCGTGTGGCGATTACAGCACTTTGGCAGAGGAGATGGCTAACGGGGGTCGCACCTTTGAAAATGGGAGAGGTTACTACTTCCACACTCCCTCAGTGGACTTATTCCCATGTCCGGGATCGCCGTGCACAGACTTCGTATAGGTCACATGTACCTTACACAAAGGTACCTCCTGACCAGGGACCCTCAACCTTACTATGATGACTGCTTGGTGCCGCTTACGGTGCGGCACCAGTTTGACTGACTTAGGACACCGCTACCTCTACCGCTGTCGCGGTAGTGTGTAATCATGAGTTTTACCTGCATTTCTGTGTTTTAATGAAAAAAAAACCTGAAATCTACTAAATTAAGAAGTTTTTGTTACTTTTCCGTTGTTTTTTCTATATTGACTTTTTATCATCAATTTAATCATTTTCAAGCATAACAATGTAAAAATGTAGTGAATATACAACATTTTCAATCACAGGCAAAACAAATAACTACACACTATTTGTTTAAGGAACTGAAATATATATATGAAATATATATATATATATATATATATATATATATATATATATATATATATATATATATATATATATATATATATATATATATATATATATATATATATATATATATATATATATATATATATATATATATATATATATATATATATATATATATATATATATATATATATATATATATATATATATATATATACGTATATATAAAGGGTTATTTTGGTGTTTTCCAGCATTTTATGCACCAAAACTCAGAAATGCAGGTATACACTATATTTGTTAAAACGTCTTATTTATATGTTTTCCAGATGTTTTATGAAAAAAAAAGACTCGATTGAAAATTTTGCATATTCAAGTCATTTTTAGAATTTAAGCTTCAAAACGATAAAATTTATAAAAACAAGCCACTATAGAGAATGCAAAGTAAATGTAAGAAAAACGTGTTATCTTAGTAGTTTCCAGCTATATTTCGACCAAAACACAGATGTGCACGCAAAATGCTTCATTACACTCTATTTGTTTATGGAACTGAAATATGTAAAAAATAATTATTTTCGTGTTTTCCAACATTTTATGCACCAAAATTCAGAAATGCAGGTAAAACAGGAATATACACTATATTTGTTAAAACGTCTTATTTATATATAAATATATGAATATATAAAAACTATTTCGATTGAAAATTTTGTATTTCAAGTCATTTTACATTGTTATGTTTCTAAACGATAAAACTGATGAAAACAAGGCAATATAGAGAAAACAAAGTAAAATTAATAAAATCGTGTTATTTTAGTATCGTTCAGCTTTTATTTTATTTTTTTTTTTTGCACCTGAATACAGAAATCCAGGCAAAACGCATAATTACAGAGTATTTGTTTAAGGAAGTAAAATATGGAAAAAATGTTTTTTTTGTGTGTGCTTTCCAGCATATTATAAACTAAAACTCAGAAATACAGGAAAAACAAGTATATAGACTATATTTGTTAAAACGTCTTATTTATATGTTTTTAAGGTGGTTTATGGAAAAAATATCTCTGTTGAAAATTATGTATATTTGTTTCATTTTACATTGTTATGCTTCAAAACGAAAAAAAAATGAAAACAGGCCAATATAGAGAAAACAAATTAAAAGTAACAAAAACGTGTAGTTTTCATTTTTCTTCAACAAAACACAGAAATGCAGGCAAAACGCATGATTACACACAATTTGTTTAACGAATTGAAATAAAAAAAAAGGATTATTTTGGTGTTTTCCAGCATTTTATGCACCGAACCTCAGAAATGCAGGCAAAAATAGTATATACACTATATTTGTTAAAATGTGCAATTTATATGATTTAAGGCCTCTCCTCACCAGGAAACATTGTTTTGAAACAATGATTCCCAACTGTTTCCAAACAGTTTGGAAACAGTTTTTCGGACACTGCAAACAGTTTGCAAACTGTTTGGAAACTGTTTCCACACAGTGTTTCATGTACATTACTCAGTTGTCAGGATGTCTGTGAGTGTAGAAATTGCTGCAGAAGCCTCTGAATTTACTTTACGCCTGCAGAAAGTTTATCAGCAATATTCGTCACGGAATCCGTCTTTTTCATCTTATTCTTATAATCTCCACATGTTACATCCCAAAATGGTGGGAATGAATGGAGCAATTCAATAAGTTCTAGAGTTTTCTCTGCTGATCACATGGTGTTGTCGCTGCAAGCCTTCTGCGGGTACTGATTCAATTCCGCCACACACACACACACACAATTACGACCGTCATATATTGATATATTGTAATGTACTTTAGGTTAAGATGTGATGGCGTCTTGACAGTAATGTTTTCGTTGTGTATTATTGTAATGCTTTTAGGACGGCCTTTCTTATATACCCATTTATAATTTCATTGTATATTATGTTCGTATTTCGTGATTCGCATGTATATATTGTATTACTGTACTTGTATGCTTTGAGTGTACGCGGCTGCTTGTCGGATGTTTTAGAAAGTGTCGTGACGTCATTTTTGTTTGTCACTTTGTTTGAGATAGAAACAAGGTGCCGGGCCCAATCAGATCACTTGAGTATCACGCCCTCTGGCAGGTTTAGTGTTTAGCCAATGCGTGTTCAGATTACGCCATGTGACGTAACGCTTTCCCCTCGAGACTAAGGCGTGTGAATCGACGCCAGACAGACCATAGGCAGGGGCCTTGAGGAACCACCATCGCCGCCGCTCCGCTCCCCTCACCTCTTTGTTGTTCTTGGCTGAGTATTTTTCCTGTGTTCTGATACTAGGGTTTTGTTTCTCTTTGACATTTATATAGTCACTGTGATTAGTGACGTGTGAATATTTTGGTGTTTTGGGTGTTACCATAATATATTTTGGTGAATTTATCTTGGTGCTGGCGTGAGGGACGCCACCCACCATTTTGTGCATTTGTGTATTGCCAAGAGTAATTATATATATATATATATATATATATATATATATATATATATATATATATATATATATATATATATATATATATATATATATATATATATATATATACTATCTAGCAATCATAATATTGTTGGTGATTTATCTATTATTCTCTGTACCAGCCAGAGGGAAGGGCAAGGTGTGGTGTAATTATTTACTTATTGCCTCTAATAAGTGCTATACTTATTTACTTATTTTATGGTCTCATATAATGCTTTTTCACCTCTCAGCAGCTTATTTGTCATATTTCTTGATGTTGATGAGTTATATATTTTGTGTATGTGGTTGTGAGCTGCAGGTGTGTTGACGTCCGGTGGGTGACTTTCGATACCCAGCAGTCAAGTTTGTATTCTTGATTTATCATATTTTGGTGGTATTATGTTTTTGTGATTGCCATTATATTATTTAACTTAAATTCATCTGTGCTGTTTATCTCCCCCCGAAACTCTTCTGACTATAGTACATTTTTCGACTACTTAACTTCCAAAGTGAAGCATATTCTGTCCCTCTACCCTTCGCTGAGATTTCCATTCTTGGAGATTTCAATGTTCACCACCAATTTTGGCTTTCATCTCCCTTCACTGACCACCCTGGTAAACTAGCAACACCCTACTCATATTCCTGACCGTCTTGGAAATACGCCAAACATTTTTTATCTCTTCCTCACCTTTAATCTTTTTGTTTATGCTGTCACCCTTTCACCTCCGTTGGGCTCCTCCGATCGCAATCTCATTTCTGTATCTTGTCCTATTTCTCCAATCCCTCCACAAGATCTCCCAAAGTGTACCTGCCTCTGGCGTTTTGTCTCTGCCAGCTAAGGGGGACCTGAGGAGGTATTATGCTGATTTTACCTGGAATGATTACTGCTTCCGTGTCTGGCATGGGGGCGTACATTCCTCATTCTTTTTTCTCAACCTAAACCTTGGTTTAACTCAGCCTGTTCTCGTGCTGTACATGATAGAGAGGTTGCCCACAAAAGGTACTTGAGCCTTCCATCTCCTGAATCTCATGCATTTTATATTTCTGTCCGGAATCATGCCAAGTCTGTTCTTCAACTTGCCAAACACTCCTTCATAAGTAGAAAATATCAAAATCTTTTAAACTCAAACTCCCCTCGAGACTTCTGGCATCTAAACAAAAACATCTCCAATAACTTCACTTCTTCATCTTTCCCTCTTTTACTTCATCCTGATGGCACCACTGCCATCTCTTCTGTCTCTAAAGCTGAACTCTTCTCTCAAACCTTTGCTCACAATTCCACCTTGAATGATTCTGGGCTTATCCCTCCCTCTCCTCCTCCCTCTGACTATTTCATGTCTACAATTAAAATTCTTCGTAACGACGTTTAACATGCCATCGCTGGCCTAACCCTCGGAAGGCTTATGGACCTTGCACCTTGCCTTGCCAAACTCTTTTAACTTTATCTATCGACTTCTATCTTTCCTTCCTGCTGGAAGTTTGCCTACATTCAGCCTGTTCCTAAAAAGGGTGACCGCTCTAACCACTCAAACTATCGTCCTATAGCTTTAATCTCTTGCTTATCTTAAGTTTTTTAATCTATCCTGAATAGGATTCTCAAACATCTGTCACTTCACAATCTTCTGTCTGATTGCCAGTATGACTACGTCAAGGTCGCTCTACTGGTGATCTTCTGGCTTTCCTTACTGAGTCTTGGTCATCCTCTTTTAGAGATTTCGATGAAACTTTTGCTGTAGCGTTAGACATATCAAAAGCTTTTGATAGAGTCTGGCATAAAGGTTTGATTTCAAAACTGCATTCCTACGGCTTCTATCCTTCTCTCTGCAACTTTCTCTCAAGTTTCCTTTTCGACCGTTCTATTGCTGCTGTGGTAGACAGCCACTGTTCTTCTCCTAAATCTATTAATAGTGGAGTTCCTCAGGGTTCTGTCCTGTCACCACTCTCTTTCTATTATTCATTAATGTCCTTCTTAACCAAACTTCTTGCCCTATCCACTGCTACTCTGACGATACCACCCTACATCTTTCCACGTCCTTTCAGAGACGTCCAACCGTTCAGGAAGTCAACAGATCATGCAGGGACGCCATAGAATGCCTGACGTCCAATCTTTCTAGGATTTCCGATTGGGGCAGAGAAAATCTAGTAGTATTCAATGCCTCAAAAACTCAATTCCTCCATCTATCAACTCGACCCAACCTTCCAGACAACTATCACCTCTTCTTCAATGACACTCAACTGTCTCACTCTTCCACAATGAATATATCCTCAGTCTGTCCTTTACTTGTAATCTTAACTGAAAACTTCATATCTCATCTCTTGTTAAAACAGCTTATATGAAGTTAGGTGTTCTGAGGCGTCTCCACTATTTTTTCTCACCCTTCCAACTGCTTACTCTGTATAAGGGCCTTATCCGCCCGTGTATGGAGTACTCTTCGTATGTTTGGGAGGGTTTCAGTCACACAGTTTTACTATAGTACTCTTCGTATGTTTGGGAGGGTTTCAGTCACACAGTTTTACTAGATAGGATGGAATCAAAAGCTTTTCGTCTCATCAACTCTCCTCCTCTGATTAACTGTCTTCAGCCTCTTTCTCACCGCCGAAATGTTGCATTTCTTTCTATCTTTTATTGCTATTTTCATACTAACTGTTCTACTGATCTTTCTAACTGCATGCCTCCCCTCCTCCTGCTGCCACGCTGCACAAAGCTTTCTTCTTCCTCTCATCCCTATTCTGTCCAACTCTCTAACGCAATAGTTAACCAGTACTCTCAATCATTCATCCCTTTCACCAGTAAACTCTGGAACTCCCTCCCTGCATCTATATTTCCGACTTCCTACTACTTGTCTTCTTTTAAGAGGGAGGTATCGAGGCATTTATTCCAGAATTTTGGCTGACACTTTGTTATTTTTTGGAGAGCCAGCACTCAAGTGGGCCTTTTCTTTAAAACTTTTTTTTTTTTTTTTTTTTGCCCGTGGCTGGCCCTCTACTCTACATAAGGAAAAAAAAATATTTTTCGTGTCTCGTAATATTTTATGCACCAAAACTCAGAAACGGAGACAAAGCAAGTATACATACTATATTTGTTAAAACGCCTTATTTATATGTTTTTAAGGTGTTTTATGAAAAGAATTATGTCAATAAAAAAATTTGTATATTCAATTTATTTTACATTCTGATGCTTCCAAACGATAAAATTGATGAAAATCAGTCGATATAGAGGAAAAAAGTAAAAGTAACAAAAACTTGTTATTCTACTAGTTTTCAGCTTCTTTTGCACCAAAACAGAGAAATGCAGGCAAAGCGCATGATGACACATTATTTGTTTAATGAACTTAAACATGAAAGAAAATGGGGGTTTTTCATATTCCCTAGCATTTTATGCACCAAAACTCAGAAATGCAGACAAAACAAGTATATACACTATATTTGTTAAAACGTCTTATATGGTTTTAAGGTGTTTTATGGAAAGAAAAAAAAAACTATTTCAAGTGAAAATTGTGTATAATCAAATAATTTCACATTATTATGCTTTAAAACCATAAGATTGATGAATAGAGATAATATAGAGAAAAATTAAAAGTAACAAAAACGTCCTATTTTAGTAGTTTTCAGCTTTTTTTGCACCAAAAAAAAAAAAAAAAAGCAGTTAAAACGCATGACTACACTCTACTTGTTTAAGGAACTGAAATATGTAAAAAATGTGTTATTTTGGTGTTTTCCAGCACTTTATGCATAAAAAGGTTAGAAATGCAGGCGAAACAAGTATATAAGTATATACACTATATTTGTTAAAATGTCATATATATATATATATATATATATATATATATATATATATATATATATATATATATATATATATATATATATATATATATATGTGTTTTATGAAAAAAAAAGAATCTCGATTGAAAATTTTGTACATTTAAGTCATTTTATATTATTATGCTTTAAAAAGATAAAATTGATGAAAACAAGCAATAGAGAGAAAAAAAAAGTATAAGTACTTTTTTGCACCAAAACAAATAAAAGCAGGCTAAACGTATGATTTCGCAGTATTTGTTTTAAGTAACTGAAATGTTTATAAAAATAGGTTATTTTGGAGTTTTCACTCTATTTTGCACCAAAACTTAGAAATCCAGGCAAAACAAGTATATACACAATATATCTTAAAACCTCTTTTTGATAATGTTTTTAGGGGTTTTTATGTAAAAAAAAAAAAAAAAAACTCAATTTATTATATTGTATATTCAAGTCATTTTACATCGTTATGCTTCTACCCGATAAAATTCATTGAAACAAGCCAATATAAAACAAAAACGTGTTATTTTAGAAGTTTTTAATAGTTTTCAGATTAAAACAGAAATGCAGGCAAAACGCATTATTTCACACTATTTGTTTAAATAAGTGAAATATGTAAAAAATGGGTTGCTTTAAGGTTTTCCAGCATTTTATTCATCAGGCCACATAAATGCAAAAAAGCAAGTATACATACTACATTTGTTAAAACGTCTCACTATATATATTCTAAGATATTTTTTGAAAAAAAAATATCGTGATTGAAAATTTTGTATATTCAATTCATATTATATTCTTATGCTTCCAAAGGATACGATTGATGAAAAAAGCCGATATAGAAAAAACAAACTAAAAGTAACAAAAACGATTAATATATTTTTGCTTTCATTTTTTTTCTTTGCACCAACACAGAAATGCACGCAAAACGCATGATTACACACTGTTTGTGTAATTAACTAATATATCTAAAAAATGGGTTATTTTAGTGTTTTCCAGCATTTTATACACCAAAACTTAGAAATGCATTCAAAACAAGTATATACATTATATTTCTTAAAACGTCTTATTTATGTGCTTTTAAGGTTTAAAATTTTTGAATATCAAATTTATTTTACATTTTTAGGCTTCAAAACGATAAAATTGGTGAAAACAAGTAATATAATGAAAATAAAGTAGAAGTACCAGATACGTCTATTTTTTTTAGATTTCAGCTCTTTTTGCACTAAAACACAAATGCAGGCATAACGCAAGATTACACACTATGTGTTTAAGGAACTGGAAAATGTAAAAAAAAAAAAAAGTATTGCTGTTTTCCAGCATTTTATGCACCAAAACTCAGAAATACAGGCAAAACAAGTATATACACTATTTTCGTTAAAATGTTTTATTTATATGTTTTTAAGGTGTTCTATGAAAAAAAAAACTATCTCGATTGAATTTTTTTTTAATATTCAATTTATTTTACATTGTTATGCTTCGAAACGATGAAATTGATGAAAATGACCCAATATAGAGAAAACAAAGTAAAAGTAACAAAAACGTATTATTTTAGTAGTTTTCATTTTTTTTTTTTTTTTTGCCCTAAACCCCACAAATGCAGGCAAAACGCATGATTACACAATATTTGTTTAAGGAACTGAAATATGTATAAAATGGGTTACTTTGTTGTTTTGCACCTTTTTATGCACCAAAACTCACAAATGCAGGCAAAAACATATATATACACGTTAAAACGTCTTATTTATATGTTTTTAAGTTGATTTATAAAATAAAAAAAACTATATGAACTGAAAATGTTATATATTAAAGTAATTTTACATTGTTATACTTTAAACTGATAAAATTGATGAAAACTGTCTGGTAAGAGATATGTCGCCAGAGAAAAGTACTTGATGCAGAAGCCATTTACAGGGAACCTATAACCACTATCAGACAGATATCTTATCCTGCAACAGCAGAGAAGGACAGTGTTTTATTGTTGTGCGATGGAATCTTGTAGAACTGGACTCTGGAACCAGTGCTTCCACACACAAAAAAAAAAAATTACTTCCTTAGATTCATTGCCAGATTTCCTCAGGTTTCGTTAAATCCACGGCTCAATTTCTTCTAAAATATCTTTGAATAATGGTAATATAAAAATATTAATTATAACCCCTTGCAATGATTTTCCAGTTTTTATTGTTTTTCACATTAATTTTGAAATTAACCATTTTAGCATCTTCACAAATCCCGTGCATAAAGCTTCCAAACCCAGATGCGCTAACATAAGCCACCTGAAAAAAAATAAAATATAATGAGCTTATCAAACCATGGAGGTTATACATAATACCTCCATGTATCAAACTCATCAATAATAAATCCTTTGGTAATTCAATATATTATTCAACTGCTATAATTAAGCAGACAATACTGGAACATGCAGTCACAAATTCAAAATTCCTGATATAATTAAGCAGACAATACTGGAACATGCAGTCACAAATTCAGAATTCCTTATTTAGAGTGTGGACTACAATAAAGAGTTCACTTGGCAACCAGTTTGGAATAAAGTAAAAAATGATATTTCTGTCCATGTCACAGGGTTTAACAGTCTACAAAGTACATAATAATGACTGCATTGTATATACATATATGTAAACCATTGAAACAAAAAGTATTCTTCTGGAATCAGACCACTGGGCACCACAATGGAGGTTCTTATAGAACTGGAACCTGAGAGAGAGAGAGAGAGAGAGAGAGAGAGAGAGAGAGAGAGAGAGAGAGAGAGAGAGAGAGAGAGAGAGAGAGAGAGAGAGAGAGAGAGAGAGAGAGAGAGAGAGAGAGAGAGAGAGAGAGAGAGAATGGGGAAAGGTTATTGTTTGGAATGTGTCAGCTGTTCCATAAATGTAGTTCTCATTGTAGCTGCCTGTGTGTCACTTGCATTAGACTGCATTTTTTAATGTAGTCTAATCATGTCTCTGGGTGGGTCGAGTTTTGCTGCCCGTTGAATGCCTTTTTGACTTAAAGCAAGTTTTGTTGTTAGAAGTCCAACTAGGGACTCATGTTTGAGAGCAGTTCTATGTTCAGTTTTAATTAATTTCAGCTGACTGAAGATCCGTTCCACCGCAGGATTTGAAAATGGATATGAGAGCAAGATACACAGACCTTTGATTAGATTTGGAAATTTGGGTGCCCCAGTGGAATTTTTTGCTCAAAAAACAAAATCCCAAAACTCTCTAAACTCCATAGTACTATCTCGACCTTCAATAACAGCCTGCTGCCTCCACTCAAGGTCTGCTGCTTGACAATCAATTTCATTTTTCAAATATGGCAATTTAGTGAATACCAATGATAGACTTGGCTGCTCAAGGTCGAAAGCACCTTTAGGTGACAAGCAAGAAAGAAAGTCAAATTTGTCAACGTCATCAAATCGAGACTTGATTTGATAAACACATTCCCGCCTCTCCCGGCTGAAGTACAGCTGATTATGTTGATATTGCAAGCAGCGCCACCCAAACAGCAGTGGCTGCTCTAAACAGCGTCTTTTTAAATTTATTAATTTTAAACATATAAAGTGCATATAGGCATATTGTTATTTGTAATTCTTTAAAATGTTTGATATCCTTATTTTATTGGCAATTCCTTGTGATTTCCTTAAATTTCCTTAAATTTACCATTTCCTTAAACGCATCCTTGTCAACACCAAAATTTCTTGATATCAGGACAATTTCTTTGAATGTGGAAACACTCTGTAACTGCAGGAGAAACTAAACGATGCAAACTTGAGCGTGTTGCCAGAACCAGCTGAATTAATGATGTCATTGCCGATAATTTTAAATGCAGTAATCAAAAACAACAGTTTCTTGTTTTAGTCTCGTGTTCTTATATAAACTGTCTGTGCATAACGTAAAACCTTATTTTTCTTCATCCTTACTTTCACCTATTTTTCCTTTTTATTACCACTACGATGAGTTACTCACAAGACGACCCAAACAGTACGGGACAATGGGATACTGATTTATCTTTGATTCTTTAAGTAATAAGAATAAATAAATAAATAAAAAGTAAATAAATTAGAGTTTGAATAGCCTTTGAAGCGACGAACAGTGTGCTCTCTTCATGTCCTACATAATATTTCCTACCTATGGTGAAGAAATTATTCGAAAAAAAAAAAAAAAACGAGGCACCAACATATCCACGTTGTTTTTTGTTATGGGTAAGTAATCATCGAATAGCTTGTGCCCACTGATATGTTTTTTTTAATAAATGATTAACATTGTTTTTTATGTTCCATTGATAGCATAGCCTTAACCACATTTGGAATTCTATCAGTGTCCAACTCGTCTTTGTTTTGAGTCCTTTAATTATTCCGATTTTTTTTTTCTTTCTATCGCATTTCCTGCATAATTGTTGTCGACATCATCACACATTATTTCACACATGTACACGATATGAAAACTTTTAATTATAAAGTTCATTATTTCTACTAATGAGATTATTTATTTTAAACGAAACATTAATTACCACAATATATTAATATAAACTTGGTGTTCGTTATGATGAACGCAGGTCGTCGATCAGTGGAAGTACACTAAACTTAACTTGGTGTTTCTCTGTGTGCTCCTAACTTTTATATCTTTATATGCTTGCTTGGTGAAGTTACATAATTGATTCCAAATTTGAATTTCCGGTTCAAAGTTAATCAAAATTCTTTTATCTTTCAAGATGTGGTAGAAATATTATAGGGTAGAGATCGAGAATGCTCTCAATAAAAAAAAAGGAATAGAAAAAACGACGACTCGTTTTTTTATCTTCTAATGGACCGACGTTCTCTTCTAGAGAAGGAAAAAAGGGAAATTCCACTGTTATCTTCGTAGCTTTATGTAGATGTTCGGATCTCCTTTTTTTTTTTTTTTGGTGAGGGGGGGTGGAGTTAATCCACTACTAGCTCTTCTTTGCATCTACATGTAATGAGTTCAGAAGTAATAGGTATATAGTCCTTAGAACCGATGACATAATCGTCAGATTTACATTTCAGTCCATGTGTTTGGATAAATCCACCAAAGAGGGAGATCATAAAGAATGTATCGATAAAACATTCTGTGTCGAACAGCAAACATATTATTGGGGGTTTGAGCTGATTTGTGTGATCCACTCTTACCTCGTCAGACTGAGAGTACTGACCGAATGTGAGGAAGCAAACTTCGTTATATATTTTTTTATCTTTCACTGTTTCTTGTTGATCCTGTCTCTCGGAATTGTTACGGCCCGTCCGTAACATACTCCACTACCATCACCTCCTCCGCTTGCTACCTCGTTCGCCACCTCTCCACCTCCCCTTCCACGTCACCGTCTCATGAACCTTCCACGTCACCGTCTCATGAAGCCCCGCTACTGTCCCGAAGTTGGATTCACGCGGCCCCATTCGACTCAAGCGGAAGTGTTAAGCGAGCTCCCTGCTTTCTGGAAGTCAGTCGAGGTCAAGGCCTCAACCAGTGAACACAACGCCTCTTGGACTACCGTGGGATCCACCTCACCCAGCACTTCACCACTGCGACACCTCATAAGTATCACTTCCCCTCGTCCCGTTTTTTTCCACATTTCCTCCATATAGGATTAGTATTATTGTTAGGTATTAAGTTGGGTTCTTTATTGTTGTATTTATGTGTTATATGTATATGTGTATGTCATTTTCATGTGTTTCATGTTATATCTCTATGTGTATGTCAGTTTCATTGTCATTGGGTTATAAAATAGCTGCTTAAGTGCCCCCCTTTGCATTTCCTCACCAGTTGAACCTGCAGTGTTTTTATTTTTATTGTTACTGTTCACCGGCTCCCCGATGCCAATCTTACCCGTTTAACCGGTGAACGTAACAAAATCCAGTCCTCATCATCGCAGAAGAACTGGAATTTAACAGTCTCGGGTTTGAGCACTGTGTGTCATGTCAACGCGGCACGCGGGATCTGCCAGTAATCGAATCCGGAACCGAATATCAAGGACCCGCATGGCCAAGTAATCACATCCTTGTGTACTTATATTGACGGATCCTTTACTGGACCCAAATCCCACGAATCCGCCAAGGTTAGACGGATGCGAACACTGAGACTGAATAATCGGGTTCGGATGTGCCAGACGATAATTTAGTTGTCAAAATAAAATTATAATGAAATGGTGCAATTGTAAAATACTTATCAACGATATTAATGAAAAACATTCACAATGAAAAATCAAGATCTTGGTGAATCACATACTTTTGCTAGCAACTGTTGGCAAGATCTTAATCAATCCTGGCAAGCTTCTCTAATATTCTACGCTGTGCCGTCAGATCAAAGACGATCATACACTGGCCGTGACGTTTCAGTCGATTCCAAGCGAATGACTCGTGTTAATTCGTTCAACAAAATTTGATTATAATACGCATGAATAAAATTCCTACTCCTTCTTCAATCTTCCCGCTACCAAATTGCAGGCATTTTTTTCTCTCAAAGGTCAAACGTAGTGTTTTTTTTTAGAATAATGTAAAAGAAATGCACATTACAGTTTAACTCAGTACTATATCATCAGAGCGAGAAAGAACTGCGCCAGTATGGAATTACATGAAGCTGACATCTGACTGCAAAAAAAAAAAAAAAAAATATCTCCTTATCAAATACCCAATTGAGTACGTTTAAATGAAGAGAGAGAGAGTGAGAGCAGAATAGAGGATAAATCTTCAAGAGTGTTAGCCTCCACAGTACAGCCCACTTCAATTGACATAATCAATAACGTAACAACATAATTATAAAGATGGCTCAAACAAGAAAAAGGAGTTAGACGAACTGGTAGTTAAGATAATTATAGAAGATCAGCAACCACTGTCGGGTGTGGAAGATACGGGTTTCAGGGGGACTTAATCATTGCCTCAACCTACGATATGAACTACCTAGTCGCAAAGATATTAATTAGTCAGACTCTCTGTCCATCCATTTACCAAAAAGGAGTTCAGCGAATTTAGAACGAGCTGGAGAAAGCAAAACACATCTCCTTGACTACTGACATATGTACGTCAAGATAAACAAAATGCTTCATCCTCTGAATGGAGTCTTCAGTCTACTGTCCTGCAAACAGTATGTATGACCACAGCCCAAACAGTAGAAAATATTGCAGAGGAGTTACAATTCATCTGCAGTAAATGGAACATCAAGGACAAAGTATTCTCCATTGTGGCAGGAGATGCTGCTAACATGACTGCAGCAATAAATGTTCTAAATTAGATTTGGCTGTGCATGACGCCATCAAGAACATTAAGAAAATTAAGACGTCCCTCTTAAAGAAATTATGACCTTCTTCCATCACACCGTGAAAGCTTCAGACAAGCTTCAGGAACTCCAGCAAGAGCATAATCAATCTGTTAAGAAATTCATCCAAGATGTAGAAAGGAGGTTGAATTTCACTCACCGCATAATGGAGAGATATCTAGAACAGAAAGAACTTGTTCCCACCACGGTATGTCTACTTGGCAAAAATGAACAGCAATGTATTTAGTTTTAATGTGTGAGATAAGCTAGAATTACTGTTTGTTAGGTTTAATCTGTGATATGGAATATGCATGTGTGTGCGTGTACGTACATATTAATATATTTGTTTCTGTTGTTTCATAATATCCCTGTTGTTCATGACGATAAAAAAAAAGAAGTATAAGATAGATATTGGAACATTTATGTCATCCAGTACAAACTTTCACAGTTTTTCATTATGATATCAATAAATATTTCTTTTATGTAAGAGGGAGAACTACCAAGGGCAAAAAAAAAAAAATATTAGAGAAAAAAGGCCCACTGGAATTGTAGTCTCCATAAAAGAATAAGTCAAATTTCAGGGACAAATGTCTTGACAAATGTCTTGACTACTCAAATTTTTGTATTATAGAAACATCTTTTTATTGAAGGTACCGCCCAACATCCTACACAGCTCCAGTTCACTCTACTTGGTTCCAACACCATTTCCACTTCACATCAATTGATTGATTGATTGATTGATTGACCACAGGGAAGTACACACCAATAAACACATCGAAAAATAGTCCGAGTTACAAATATACAGAGGAAATTTTTGCATCTACGATATTGAAAATATATAATCGAAAATAAAATCTGTTGCATAAAAACAAAACATAATTCATAAACACCTGATATAGCAACCAAATAAAAACAAGACACATTATAAGATGTAAAACAACGGAATGTAAATTATTAGACAAGAAAATATTTAAAACCCATAAAGGACATGCTTAAAAACTAAATTGTAATCCTGTACGTTTATATAAAAACAAGAATTTATCCAAACAAACCCCTTTTTTATGCAAGCACACATCCAACATTAATATAAAGACAATACTTCATGTACAATTCTACAAACATTTATATAATCAGATCTATCAACAAATAAATTACTAACTGTCGTTATATTATTTCTTTCTCTAACGTGACTGGAAATAGGACAATTTTCAAAAACATGTATCTCCGTTTGAATCATACCACATGAACACAATCTCTCCTCCATGAGAAGACGACCCCTTTCTCGCCGATTCCAGCGTCCCTTTTTCAACTGCCAACGAGTGTGAAGACAGACGTAACCTTTTCCAGGACGCTCGTTCTAATTCATTAACTTTAACGTTTTTTTATGTAAATGTCATGCACTATTAGTTCACTATTAACAGACTTATAAAAACTTAGCCTGTTAGATACCGAAACTCTCACACGGGTCTTCACCTCATCCATTGCACTGTGCACATTGTCACTGTCTACAGTGATCAAGTCTGTCATATACCTGGACACAACATCATTATACCTTAGTGCCGCCTTAATTGCATATATCAATGGGTCGTCATCCATTGTGTTTCTTTTTGTCCACATTTCTTTAAAGAATTTTCTTTGTTTTGTCCAAACCAGTGCACAGACTGGGGGCATGCCCAACTCTACCATGCAAACGTCATTGTTCGTCGTTTTTCTTACGCCAAGAAGTTGCTTTATACACCATTTATACTGTTTTTCTATAGGCTTCGTGACTCCATTGAGCCAGGATTCACAACCGTACAATAGCGACGAAACAAGTGCAACATCATTTTTTTCTTAACTGTAAATGGCACATCATAATTCTTATTAATGAAAGATATAAATTTCAAAGTATGGCACATCTTCATATTAGCATGTAACTTAATTGCAGTTGATGGAGCCTTGACGCACACCATCGGTGGTTGCAATGACAGCAGTTCCCTCCACACTATTCGTACATCTATATATACATTGCAGCCAAAGCTAAGAGCATAGTAAGACCACATCCCATCCTCTTCAACGACATAAACAAATCAAACCTCGGTACACAATCAATGATAGAACACGGAATACCTCAGGCAGTTGGTTGGTCCGATCATTCTCAGGAATAGGCGCTATATACTACACTATGCGGTGAGTGTGTGTGTGTGTGTGTGTGTGTGTGTGTGTGTGTGTGTGTGTTTCGGCGTACCAATTTGAATTAATAATAATAACAGTAATCTCTCTCTCTCTCTCTCTCTCTCTCTCTCTCTCTCTCTCTCACACACACACACACACACACACTTTATCAACATCCGCTCTCTCTCTCTCTCTCTCTCTCTCTCTCTCTCTCTCTCTCTCTCTCTCTCTCTCTCTATCTCAGTGGTTCTCAAACTATGGGTCGCGACCCAAAGTTGGGTCGCGAGATCAATTTTGATGGGTCGCAGGGACACAGGAACATTAACATGCTTTCAGTGTCTCAGTGTATTTCAGTTACTAAATTGAATTATTCTTCTTTAACCACAAATTACTTTTTGTTATGTATGTTCATCTTCCCCCCACCTCCCTCCTCCTGGGCACCACGTAATGGTGTCTCTGACAGGAATGACTCCTGTATCAAACGCGTATGTTGGACTGGCAGTGGGACCATGCAGGCTCGTGTATATAACTTTATATCATTGTACATTTTCTTTCTCTTTACCTTACTCTGGGTCGCGAAGGAATGAAATGTTCCAAATAGGGTCGCTCATGAAAACGTTTGAGAACCACTGCTCTATCTCTTTCACACTATCAACATCCGCTCTCTCTCTCTCTCTCTCTCTCTCTCTCTCTCTCTCTCTCTCTCTCTCTCTCTCTCTCTCTCCTGGCACGGCGACATTCATCACTATTGAGAGTTGTGACTTGAAAGTGTTAGACGTGTCGTGAGTTGTGGCATATGACGTACATTGTGGGAAATGTTTGGTTTTGTGCTGCTTCCTTAATCAAGAGATGACTCTTAGCTGTGATACTTGCTTGGCAGTGTTCAAGTAAGTACAAGAGACAAAAGTAATTATGGCTGGCATACTTTCCAAAAAGCGTTCAGGTTAGAAAAAAGGCGTTCACATTTCGGACATACGTTTTATTTACATATCTATTTGTCCAGTTATCTAAAATCATCGCATTAACTAGAAGAACACACCTGTCGAGTAAACCCAAACCCATTAACGCCACAGTTACAAAGAATTAGAAGATATTATGTCAGATAGAGTAATATATCTTCTTATGGAAAGTCTCGCATACATGTGGACTCGATAGACACACGAGGTCTGCTGCATTGCTTTCCTGTGTGAGAGAAGGAGGAATCCTAAACGGAAAATTTAATGTCCAAAATATTGCAATTTACTGTTGTTTTTATTATACTGTATATACACACACACACACACACACACACACACACACACACACACACACACACACACACACACTTTAATGCATATACAGGTGCTATGATCGACATTTTGCAATTAAATATTCACGATGATAGTGATGATGATGATGATGATGATGATGATAATGGTGGTGGTAGTGGTTATACGGGCGTTACTGCTTTCATTCCACCACTTGATAAATTCAATGAAGATAAAACTTTAGACAGATTTTCACTGGAAGACTGGGTAATGATTTTGGCGTTGGTAAGGTTACAACTGTTCATAATACAACTATAGATTAAGATATTGGTTCACGTGCTCTGATGAAAAATGTAAAACAATTTCAGGTCTCACTTTGACCCTTTGACTGCTGTGCATTGTGGTATTAATATACAACTGTTATTAGATAAGCAGTGTTGATTGTTGGTAAGAGAGGATGGATTTTTAAGAGCTGGCCAATGGAGAGTTGAAGCAAAAGATAAATGTTAATAATATTGATATATGTAAACTAAATAAATTGATTACTAAAATAGACAAGCTGGATGTTGATGAAATATGTTTGGAACTCAAAGATGTGTTACTTGAACCTGTCATGGAGGTATTTTCTCTGTCGGGCCCGGTTCTCCGGGTTACCGCATATGAGCTGTTTCCTTATTCCACAAGTTTCCTTTAATACTCCGAGGAGTCTGATTTATTTCTGGTTGACCAAAGAGTGACTGAGGTTCGTCTGTGGGGTACTCACAACTACAGCTCCATAATACTATATTTATTACATAAAGCATCAGAGTACATCATATCTGCCATTTCACAATTACACAAGATCAGATGTCATTACCAAAATAATTTGTTTAGCTCCTTCATCAAAACTAGCTTTAAAGTCTATGACATATCATCCTAGATTCTCTTTACACAACACAAAATCCTATAGGCATCTTATGCTCATATCTTTTCCCACAACATGCGATGTGGGGCTCAATCGCTTACACATAATTAGTGTCTTTGTACACACAATACTCTATAACTCTAGAATAAATTCTCTAAGTTACTAGTCACGTATAAGACCACACAGAAAACAGTCCAGAGGCCCATGGTGCTAACTGTAGGTGCTGATGCAGCGGCTAAAATTAAGGTTGTAGCTGAGGGCGCGAATGGTCGGTTTCTGGTTGATTGCGGCCTCTGTTTGGCCTTATATTCGTTGCGAATCCGCAACAGCCCTTCTAGCACTGACAATTTTAATTAAGACCTAAATAGGTTACTATATGCTAATTATATTTTTACCGTTTGTCGCAGCAAACGTATGTTAATTATGTTATCACCGTCTGTCACAACAATCATTCATCGTTTGTTATTACGAGCCTTATTCTATTGTTAGTTTGTTACAATCTATCTTTTATCCTAAAAACCTATTGCTTCTACCATGTTCCGTTTCGTATTAACTGTTTCCTTGGAACCTTAGTACTGTTTTCTTTTTCTTTCTCTTCTATCACTCAGATGATTTCTAGACCATTTCTAGGCTGAATTTATTTTTATCTGATCACTGATAACATGCAACATATTGCGCCGCATCCACTTTTTACACATATAGGGCTCTTATTAATTTTTCTCTGATCACTGATAACGTGCAACATATTGCGCCGCACCTTTGCGGGAACCTATTTGGGAGTTTTAACCTTTAGTTTTGTGCACCCTCGTTTTCGCTTTCGTCGTCTGTACCTTCCGGTTCCGGCTTATGTCCCGTTGCGCAACCTGACAGACCTGTCTCACGACATCTCTAACACAGAATAAACAATGTAGAAAAAAAAGAGTAGTAATCAGTGGATGAAAGGATATGATAGAAAGTGTTGGAAAACTCGGCAATAATATCATAAAGCGAAGAAAAAACTTAATAGGTTGAAAACTAGTCTTACTTATAGAATTATGATTAATAAAAGTAAAGTGTATAAGAGGAATCAATATACGTGGAGTGGAAAATAAACAAAAAATGATAGTTATTGAACAATTAAGGAAACAAAGAAAGAAAGCCCTTAAGTCGTACTGGAAAATATTTAAAGGAAATAAAAGTGGTGACGTCATCCCTGTAGAACTTCAGGATTTTTATGAACACTTTAAATCACTCTCAGTGGAAGATGAAGAAAGTGCAAGTCAAAATATCAGTGAAAATATGGCTAATGATTTATGTGAGGGAAGTGTTTTATATTATATATATATATATATATATATATATATATATATATATATATATATATATATATATATATATATATATATATATATATATATATATATATATATTGAACCGTCCGATAACATCTGAAGAAATAAAAAAAAAAAATGCATTAAAAAAAACAAAACAAAATAAAAACTGATCGTGATATGGTGTTAAATAAGTGTATCAGAAGCACCCTGAACATTGTGCGTCCATTATATGTGAAAGTTTTTAATAAGATTTTTCACGCTGGTGTATTTCCATGTGAATGACAGACAGGACTTATTGTAATACCTTACAAAAATAAGGGCGATGTCCATGATGCTAGCAACTACAGCAACTGTACGTACTCAGTTGTATAGGTACATTGTTCACATCAATACTAAATGTAAGACCTAATGAAATATTCTGATGCTATGCATGTGATTAGGGAAAATCAGGCGGGTTTTAGACATAGTTATTCAACGTTAATCACATATTTCTAATTAAATGTACTATAATTGATTTGTTTGACTGGAAAAAATAAATAAATTGTTTGGTCTATTCATAGATTTATAAGAAAGCTTTTGATATGATTTGGAGAAATGGTCTTTGGTATAAATTAATAAAGCAAAATATTACTAGGTAAATATTAACAGTGATTAAGAGTATGTACAAGAATGTAAGATCGTGTGTGACGCTAAACCAGTAAATATTTGACAATTTTCTATGTAATGAGGGATTAAGACAAGGTGAACATTTACCTCCTGTTCTCTTTGCATATAATGTGAATGATATTGAAGAGCGACTTATTGAGGCAGGATGTAATTATTTAAACTTAAGTGATGACTTAATTGATTCTTATTTAAAGTTATTTGTATTAATGTATGCTGAAGATATAGTCGTATTGTGTGACAGTTAAAAACAAATGAAACATTCTTTATTGGCTTTACATATCTACTGTAGCTATTGGAAGTTAACAGTTAATTGTAGGAAAAACCCAAATTATTGTTTTCACTAGGAGTAACATAAGTTTGAGGTACCCTAAGCAGACAATATCAGCTACGAAACCTCTCGATTCGAATACGACCAGTAGTGTAAAATTGTGTCTGCTATGATGGCGGATATCGCACTGCCCTCTATCGCTGTGGTTTCTCTGCATGGAGCACTGTACTCGTAAGTGAAGAAAGGTTAGGACGGCTGCCTACTGGCAGGTTTACGCGGTAGATGTCAGATTACCGCGCTAGGTGCCTTAAGTTCTCCTTTTCTTATCCACATACTATCAAATCAATTGTCATTAAGTAGTTAGTAGTTCATCTTGCGTGTCAAGGAGTTGAAAAATAAATAAATAAAAGATTGCCAAGGGTTATTAAGCAGATACGCACGTGCAAATCGACTCACTTTTCATCTGGTCGCCACAATGGAAGTACACACTGACGCTTTCCCGTCTTACTATGTATTGTACAGCCACACCGAGGGATAAAAAAAACTCTAATGATCCAATGATCTTCAATAAATAAGTCGAGCTTGGGGCAATAAATGAGATGAAATGCTGTCTCATCTGATGTTTCTTCTCACAACTCACTATGTTGGGTTGGACATCTCGAGACAACAATTACAGTAAATATTATATATGTAAATTACTTATTACTTATTTTTACTTTTATAACCACCACCTTTACTGCATTCAATTCACTTATGACAATAACCGACAGAGATCTTCATGTCTTTTATGTCCACTCCGCCCCCTCCCCCCATTTTAGCGAAATCGTGCATCAAATTGAATAGAGAACTGTTATTCAGTTTTCCTTGAAGTAATGGTATATATATGGCAACGTGGCACAGATTATCGGCCTCACCCTGTGGGTCAGTACAATTTAGTTTTACTATAACCTATTCATGCCCTACCCTGGCTTGCGCGCTACCTTCCAAGGATATTTTATGGAGGATTTGCGCGCTACCCACACAATTCCTTATTTGTTGAGACTAGACATGTTTATCCTCAACCATTTGACAGTCAGGCACAATAACGATGGATTCATTAACAAGTAATGCTAGATTTGTAAATAAATAGGTGGCTCAGTGATTAGCGCTGACATTTATGTGTACTAACCAAACCGTTAGCGGACCACAACGTAACTCACT
This sequence comes from Portunus trituberculatus, assembly GCF_017591435.1. Classification (NCBI taxonomy): domain Eukaryota; kingdom Metazoa; phylum Arthropoda; class Malacostraca; order Decapoda; family Portunidae; genus Portunus; species Portunus trituberculatus. The sequence continues at coordinate 103,291 of NW_025541454.1, read as the reverse complement.
TATATTTGAAAACACACTGCTTAGTTCTCTTTGGCGCGCACAGAACACTGGAAAGGTACTGGCGGAAAAATTTGAACTTTATCTCGTCATTTTCACTCTCTGTTTATGTTATGGGACTTGGCATGGGACAAAGCGCACACACCCGCCTTGCGCACAAACCCTCCAGTACACAAAATGTCATGAATGAATCTTGGCTTGAAAATGCTTTAAGTTTGATATTTAAAGATCAGTGGATTACAACCTGGTATGGCTTTATCAACTAAATCTACTTGTTGAAATTATCAATTATATAAAACAACATTTGGATTTAAAAATGTATATCACAATGTTATCAAGAAATTTTAGAATTGTTGTCACAAAATTACGTGGAAATTAACAATAATTTTCAATAATTGAAGGCCGTCATCGCGGTGTATTAGTAGAAGAACGACTTTGTAATTGAAGCGATGCTGGTGTTGTCAGAAGTGAGTCTGCCAAAATGAAGAAATTACCTGATCGAGAGAAAAAATTATACCAGAACATTATAGTACAAGACAAGATCAATTTAAATATATTTTCTGATCCAGAATTGTAATGAAGAGTTTTTCGACAATTTAGTTTCTTTTCTAAGAATTGCATTTGGAATGTTTAGGTGATTTATGTTTTGCAAAATGGGTCTGTATGAATGATGGGACTTAATGTGTTTAGGTGAATTATTAATGAAAACATCAGTATTGTGTCAGTATGGTTAACTTAAAATTGTTAAAAGAAATTTCGTAAATAATTTTCTACACGTAGAAAACTGTACACAACGAGATATTTGTTTGTTTATATATGGTGTAGCATTATGGATTTAGAAAGTGTGGAAAATTTTTTGCAATATGTTGTAGTTTTTTTGTTTGGTTTACTGCGGGACGGTGCTCCATACTTTTTCATCAAGTATGAGCAAACGAATAAATATTATATTTTATATTCTGTTCTGCACACACACACACACACACACACACACGTATACGCAGTCTCTCACAATATATATATATATATATATATATATATATATATATATATATATATATATATATATATATATATATATATATATATATATATATATATATATATATATATATATATATATATATATATATATATATATATATATATATATATATATATATATATATATATATATATATATATAAGCAGAGGAGGTGTCCAAAATTGTTTTGTTTTACAACGTTTAGTTCCTCTTTACAGAACATCTTCAGGTCGAATGATGCTCTGGATCTGAATCTGGATAACAAAGTGAATGAATAGTAGAGAAAATAGATCATTAAAAAGGTGGCGGGAAGAGAAGTGTGAAGGAAACTAGGAGATAGATAGTGTGTGGCCTTACCACACTGCTGTTTTTCTCATTATTTGACGCCGTTTTCTCTTTTGTTTGATTCAGTTTACTCTGGGTGTGCTCCCTTTTTTTATTAGGTTTTAAGATTATGGCTGGAAATGTAGTAGATAATCTTCAAACATAAGTAAAGAGTGACTGACGAAGATGGGTTAATGAATTGGTTCATGCATTATCATGTTTGTTATTAGGAAGCAATTGTGTATGTTATTAGGAAGCAATTGTGTATGGTATCTGTCTCACTAGTCCATTATAAAAATGATCTTCATTAGTTTTTAATGTATCCCATATTTTGCTTGCTTTTTGGTGAACTGATATATTGAAAAATGTAATGTTGTGTTTATAATGTAGTTCTTCCATTTTATTTTCTGCATCAATGTAACTAATAAATTTCAGTCTCCTGTTTATTATTTTTTGCATATTTACTTTCTGAGATTTAGGAATTGAGCATAGTGGTATTGGTGGGTATTTTGTGACTGGTATGACTAGTGTTTCGATCAACGTTAATCTAATTTTAAGTTTTTGGTTTATAAATCTCTAGATTAAAGATAATTTTATCTCTTTTTTATTTATCAATTCATTTTTTTTTATTTATTTATTTATTTTATTTATTTATTTATTTATTTTTTTTGCTACGTGTCCTTTGAGGTCTGTTGTAAGGAGTTTTAACCCTAGGAATTTCTCTTCTCTGCTTGCGTTTATGTTGTTTTTTTTTTTTACCGTTTACTGTAATTTCTTTTGTTTTATATTAGCTAAAGGAATTATTTAAAACTTTCCTCACTCGTCTGTATCTTCCACTTATGTTCATATTTATTCAATCTGACAATTCAATTTCTCTCTTTACTTTCCTTTTCACCATGAATATTGACTTGTTCGGTGTTGTTATGACTTAAGTAACATCGTCTGCATACATGGTGCTATGTGTGCAGTAGCCTGCTGGTGTTAAGTCATTGCTGTAAAGGGTTGGTGAAAGTACACTTCCTTGCGAAACGCCGTTTGATAATTAGTCGGTACCTATTAAAATTATGGCTGATCCGTTATCAAGAAAAGAGCAGTTTTTTTTTCGAGATGTTGGGTAAGCTTGAATGCAACAGTGTGTATTTTAAGCCATCGTGCCACAGCTTATCAAAGGCTTTAGCCAATCTCTAAAAAAAAATGTTGCTTTCTGTTTTTCTGCTAGGTCATTTGCTATGGTCACTCGATTTTTTTTCTTTTTTCTTTTTGATGTAAGACGGGAGGACTGGCCAGACAACAAAAATATATAGAAAAAATGCTCCCTCAGTCGCCAGTTTCCTCACAGGGCCGATGGAATTAGTCAAAGGACAGGGAGAAATGTTTTGAAACCTCATTTCTTGAATGAAGTTAAGTCATACAGTAAGAAGTTGGAAATACAGACATACGCAGGGAATTCCAGAGTTTACCAGAGAGAGTTGACACGAAGTTGCCGAGAAAAGGATAGAAGACGAAGGAGAATAGTTTTGAAATCATTTTTTTTTTTATTTATACCAGGAATTTATGGGCTAAAGGGGATACTTTCTGGGGTACCTCCTATCTGAAAGCCCACCCGTTAGGAAACCGTTGCTCTGAGTGAGGAATCCCAACCTACACTTGGACCGTGGACAGGAGTAAGAGGAAAAATGCCATAAAACGACTAAAATGCACTTTTCCCGGAAGTAAGATTGGTGCTTCCAGGAAAAGTGAATTTTAGTCGTTTTATGGCAACTTTTCTGCACATTCTTTTCTCGAATGCAGTTTCGATGACCTACTTTCGTACATGACTGTGTCATTTTTCGTACCCGGAAGTCGGCAACCGACATAATGACATTGACTTAGTAATTTTTGAACCTGGAAGTCAGTAACCGAGCCTGGAGGTCTAATGACCTTGGCTTACTTGCGCCATGCCTGAAAGTCAGTAACCGAACCTGGAGGCATAATGACCGAGCCCGGAGGCTTAACATAATAACCTTGACTTACTTCCTGGTAGGGTAAATTGCGTCATTTTGTACCTGCAAGTCAGCAACCGTCCATTACTTCGTGGAGGCCTACACATAATGGCCTTGGCTTACTTTAAGGTTGATGACCACATTCTTCTCTCGCTTCCTGAATGCAGTTTATGTCTGTGTCATTCCTTTTTTTGTACATCCCAACCAGGAAGTCAACAACTGACCGTTACTTGCTGGAGGGGAATAGGCCTATACACATAATGACTTACTTCCAGGTAGGCTATTGTTCGCTTACAATACGATTGGAGGTTAGTGACCGATAGGGAAACCTACGGAAGAAAAAAATTTCCATTTTACTAATGTATCGCCCCTTTTTTTTAATTAGTCCAGCTCCTCCTCGCTGCTTGAATCTACATGTTTCTTTCTTCGGTTCTTTCCCTTATTGCCCTTCCTGGTCTTGGGTGTGGAAGATTCAAGAGTGATGGTCAGCCCCTCCTCTTCTGAGGGGACAAAACAATAAGTGAATAGAAAAACATTAGTAGAAGTATACACTGGAAGAAACATATGGGGAGGAGACTTACCTCTTGATGAAAAAACGGAGGTGAAGGTATTTCATCGCTGCTGTGACAGGACCTCTCATCTCGTGCGTTTTTATATACTCTTCCCATAGAAGGGCGGTGCTATGGGGAGGAGCGTGAGAGTCAGTCTGGCGTGGAAAAAGCCTAGAGTGAGAGTGAAAGGAGGGACAGTACTCTCACAATGGTGAAATCGCTGGAAATGTGTCATCGATGTGGCCGCCGTCGCGGAAGACTGAATAGGTGCAAGGACGAAAGCAGTGTTTGAGAACAATCGAAGGGGCCCTTATCAGGTCCATAAGTCTTCCGATGGTTTAGGACAACGAGGGCATGGGAAACATCATTACGAAAAACTTTAATTGTAGGCATGACATAGTCAGAGGAGAGGGAGGGACAAGTCCAGAATCAACCAAGATTGACATGAAGTTATTTCTGTTGGAATTTGTAGACAATTATCTAATTCTTCTTTTTCGCTATTAGAACACACTCACGTTATGGAAAACATCATTACGAAGAATGTTGATTGAAGACATGAAGTAGTCAATATGAGGAGGAGAGGGAGGGACAAGCACAGAATCATCCAATGTGGAGTTGTTAGCAATGGTTTTAGAGAAGAGTTCAGCTTTAAAGACAGAAGAGACGGCAGTTGTGCCATCAGGATGAAATAAAGGAGGGAAAGATGAAGAAGTGAAGTTATTAGAGATGCCAGAAGTCTCAAGGGGAGTTTGAGTTTGAAAGATTTTGACATTTTTCAATTATGAAAGAGTGTTTGGAAAGTTGAACAATAGACATGGCATGATTCCGGGCAGAAATATAAAGTGCATGACATTCAGGAGATGGAGGGCTGACGCACCTTTTGTTGGGTAACCTCTCTGTCATGTATGGCACGGAAACAGGCTGTGTTAAACCAAGGTTTAGAAGGTTTAGGTTGAGAAAAAGTAATGGGTAATGTACGCCTCCATGCCAGACACTATCACCTTTCTTATGCGTTCAGCACACTGATCCGGAAACAGTAATCATTCCAGGGAAAAACAGCTTAATACTTTCTCAGGTTCCTTTAACTGGCATAGACATCTCCGCTTAGGGTAATCCTGAGGAGGGATTGGAGAAGTAGGACAAATGGGCGCCATGGTACAGTGGAACCACGCGCGCTTTCGGGATCGAGGGGTCTCCAAGCGCACGGGTTCGAATCCTGTCCACGGTCCGAGTGTAGGTTGGGCTTCCTCACTCGGGGCAACGGTTTCCTAGCGGGTGGGCTTTGAGATAGGGGGTACCCTAAGAAGTATCCCCTTTAGACCAGAAATTCCCGTGAAAAGCCCACATGGTATAAATAAAAAAAAAATGAATAAATAAAAATACAGAAATGAAATTGTGATCATAGGAGCCCAACGGAAATGTTAGGGTGACAGCATAAGCAAAAGGATTAGACGTGAGGAATAGATAAAAAATGTTGGGCGTGTCTCCAAGACGGTCAGAGATGCGAGTAGGGTGTTGCACCAGTTACTCTAGGTCATGGAAAATGCCAAAGATGAAGGCTAGTTCACCAGGGTTATCAGTGAAGGGAGAGAAAAGCCAAAGATGGTAGTGAACATTGAAATCTCCAAGGATGGAAATATCCGCGAGAGGATAGAGGGGCAGAATGTGCTCCGCTTTGGAAGTTAAATACTCAAAGAATTTACTATAGTCAGAGGAGTTTGGGGAGAGATAGACAACATATATTGATTTAGTTAGAGTGACTATTGAGTCGAAACCAGATGGCGGAAAACCTGGAAGATTCGAGAGCGTGGGCACGAGAGTATTTTAAGTTGTTGCGCACATAGACGCAACATCCAGCTTTGGAACGAAAATGATAATAGAGAAAGTAGGAGGGAGCAGAGAAGGGGCTACTGTCA